>NW_006239233.1:122376-159463 GCF_000226075.1 Solanum tuberosum
CAGGCCAGACATTGCTTTTGCTACACAAACTCTGAGCCAGTTCCTACATCAACCCAAACAATCACACCTCAATGCTGCTCTCAAGGTAGTGAAATATGTAAAGGGACAAGCAGGGCTAGGTGTACTATTATCCAGCAAGAATAACAAACAGTTAAAGGTCTACTGTGATTCAGATTGGGGGGCTTGTTTACACACCAGAAGGTCTGTCACTGGATTCATGGTTAAGCTGGGAGATTCACTAATATCATGGAAATCCAAGAAACAAGGAACTATATCTAGAAGTTCAGCTGAAGCTGAGTACAAGAGCATGGCAAGTGCTATAGTTGAAGTAGTGTGGATAGCAAAACTGTTAAAGGAACTAGGAGTTGATGTTGTAACCCCAGCGACCATCTATAGTGATAGCAAGTCTGCCATACAAATTGCTGCTAACCCAGTACTACATGAAAGAACAAAGCACATAGAATTGGACTGTCATTTCATAAGGGAGAAAATTCAGAATGGCCTAATTAAAACTGAGTATTTGCATACCAAAGAGCAAGAGGCTGACATACTAACTAAGGGACTGGGCAAGTTTCAACATGAGTATTTGTTGTCCAAGTTTGGAGTATTGAACATGTTCATTCCTACCAACTTGAGGGGGAGTATTAAAGATGGTATTACATAGTAAGTTGAGAGTCATTATGTAAATAATAGAAGTTAGAGGATTAGATAGAAAATAGTTAGTTAAAGTAGTTACAAAAGATTCTTTCCTTTTCCTGTATATAAATGTACTGATCTTGTTCAGTTATGAAATTAATAAAGTTCACTTTGAAATTTAATACTTCTGAATTCCTTTCTCTGTAAACTCAGAAGCTATCTTCTCCATGATAGCTTACAATTTTTCAATGCACAAGCAGTAACAGTCTTACCGAAGGAGGGTATGTTTTGCATGTACAATTCACCAATATAATGTCATAGACAAATATCCAATAACATTAAAGAGTCTCATAAGCACAATTTAAAAAAAACTTGTATAAACTAAAAATATTGTATATTATTAACAGAAAGTCCACTTGCCTATATATATATTATCACTACAATTCGTAATTTTTTGAATATTTAAATTGCATCTGTATGGTACACTCTGTGTATATGTACTTAAATAAGTTCCTCCATTATCGACAAGAGACATGTGTGACCAATAAATTTCAAATGTAAAGAAAAAAATTGTATTCAAAATATATAGAAACATTAATATTAAGAAACAAAGAATTTAATGCACAAAAGCAAGCAAACACACACGACAGAGAAGTCTTAAAAGAAATGTTGCCCACCTTTTCTACTAATATTTTGATATTTAATATCAGGTCGATTTGGTAAAATGTATAAGAATGATGTTAAATAAAGTATATTAATAATGTTTTCATTAACAATACATGTATTAATAATAATTGCATTAAGTATACATAGATTATTTATTTATTTATTTATTAAATTTTAATTAAGGACCGAAAAATCTCTTGTATAGATGAATCATTTGTTTGGTCCCTATTCACTCAATGGTTTCAAATGGGACATTAATAAAGTTATCATTAATATGAGGAAAATATTCTAATAATTAATATCGTTCATGTTTCTTCATATTACCCAAATGTTATATACCTCTATAACTCATAAGAAACTTTCTCTTCATAGTAACTTAACTCTAAAGATATTTTGCTCTTTTTTATCTCTTTTATTGATCATTCATCACATCATTGTATTTGCTTTCATATTTTGATAAAAGGTCAAAAATATAAATGATTCTTTTACTAGCAACAACTTCTAATTGTTCTATCCATTTTTCTTCTTGAAACTTATATTATGCAGAAGACTAAAGAGGCAATTGGGGTGATCATTAGTTTTATAAAGGAGTGTTTTGATGAGTATTATAAGCATTTTATGGAGTTCTTTATTTCTCAAATGAAAATATTTTCTCTTTCTCTATGTTTTATTAACTTCGTCAAGGTTACTTTGTTCTCTTTGTTACCATAATTCAAATTTTGGCATACTTATTTTTGTCTTCACCCTTCATGTTATACCTTTAATTGGGTTTCCAAGCAAAAAGAGATTCTCCTTTTATATATATCTATTAATTATTATAAGAAAAATAGATGTATAAAAAAAATTAGTGTGATTATATGCACAGAGTCCAATTATATAGTGGATATGTGAGTATCCCCGTTGATCTTTTTTTGTAGAAAAAATCTTCAATGAATGAAATCAAGTAACTTTATTACAAAACAAGGTGTTTGTTGAGTAAGATTGTCTTTCGAGCCCAAGCTCCTTATATGAGTTGGGTGCTTGAGCGCATATTTAATTCTATTTTTGGTTTTACTCATTGCAAATGAGAGATATTACAGTTTTTGTGATTACAAGTTATAACTATAAGTTGTAACATTGTTGAATATCATTTAATTGCCTAAATGATTAATGATGATATATGTCATATCTCATCATATGTTCCTGCTTTACACTTTTATGGAATAAAAATATTAATATGATGTACTTTAATTTAACTTGTGCAAGACATTTAGGCAAACATCTTACAATAAATTTAAGGCTTAAGTGGTTTGAGGACATGGTTTTTAATTTATTGAGCTAGTTAAATAAGATCAATGTTCATCGCTTTTAATAATTTGAGCTTTTCTTGATTTTAATTCTAAAATTTGGTAACGATGCCTCATGCCTTAGCCCTTTTAAGTATAATTTACACTTGTTTTTGTTTGCCGTAGGATGACAACATTTGTGTTGGCTTTGCTAGCATTTCTAGCAGTATTTTGTACAACTCATGTTGTCAGCAATAAACATGATTCTTTGTACGTTAATATCACAATACTCCAAAGCGCAACTACCCAAGGTGCAGGTAGTATACATAAATATATAATCTTAACTCCTCAAAGAAATCTAATAATCAGATAATATTTATTTGTTTTGTGTACAGTATGTCTTGATGGAAGTCCACCAGCATATCATCTGGATAGGGGATATGGTACTGGACTTCGCCGCTGGATTATCTACTTGGATGTTAGTTACTTACTACTTAATTCATTCTTCTTTTTCAATCAATTTTCATATATTTAACATAACTAATTAACTAGTCCGAAGAAAAAAATGTATATTCATAGGGAGGTAGTTGGTGCGAAAGTATCCCAGATTGCCTTGATCGTTCAACTTCGTCCTTAGGTTCTTCCAACCATATGAAACAACGAGGTTTTTTCGCCGGTATACTTCACAATACTTCTAAACAAAATCCAGGTGATACACACTATTACTTATATGTGTGCATTTTATGAATTTTTAACTCACTTCTTCTAACGACAAACAATATTGAAATTTGGTAGAGTTTCACAATTGGAACAGGGTGAGGGTGAAGTATTGTGATGGTTCATCTTTCACTGGAGATGTTGAACAAGTTCACTCTGTAAGAAATATACTACACGTGTATATATTTATTAATTTCGTAATTTTTTTCTGATTAAATTTTCCAAATAATGTATGTTAGGAGCACAAGTTGTATTTTAGAGGGGCAAGAATATTTAAGGCTATTATGGAAGATTTATGGAGGAAAGGAATGAAAAGCGCTGAAAATGTAAGAATATCTAGCTTCATATATTCCTAATTACAAGTCATATATGTACTAGCTACTACCTTATACTATGATATCTTCTTCGTCTTTTTTTCAAAATAAAATTAAAAAATCCTACTTGGCTAAATCTTGAATATTAAAATGGTGTTAGGCAATTCTATCGGGAACATCAGCAGGAGGGTTGGCAACAATCTTGAACTGCGACAAGTTTAAATGCCTCCTTCCAGAGAGTGCTAAAGTAAAATGTGTCGCGGATGCTGCCTTCTTTATCAATAGGTCAGCACACTCTTCTTATATATGATCTCAGGAAAATTCGTTTCTCTTTGGCACGTTCATGATTAATTATAATGCAGCAAGACAATCTATGGTACTTCATATATTCAAGAAATGTATCGAAAAATTGTTAACCTACATGTGAGTCACTTTTTTTTTTTTGTTTTAGTAATTTTGATATGCTTAAGAAGTATAATACCAGGATGAATCTTTTCCTCTTTCGTTCTCAGGGATCAGCTAAGAATTTGCCGTCAGCTTGCACGTATGTAATGGAGCCAAGTCTGGTAAAAGTTTAAGCTTTCATAACAAAAACAATTTCTTTAATTATATAGTATAGTAGTATAAATATTTCACTCTCATTATAACATTATATGTACTTCCTAATTGATGATATATATGGTGCAGTGCCTTTTCTCTCAGAATGTTATTCCATACATTCAGACTCCACTTTTCATAATCAATTCAATTTATGATTCCTGGCAGGTCAAGTAGACAAATGCTAATTAAATTTTCTCGGTTTTAATTCATTCTTTAGCTTCTATAAGTATAAATTTAAACGAAATTAATTATTTTGTACACTGATCCAGATTAATAACACTTTGGTTCCTCTATTCCTTGATCCTCAACATGCCTGGATGGATTGCATCAATAACATAAGTAGATGCACATCTAGCCAACTTATAATTATTCAAGGTTAACATTTCTCTAGTGATTAACTAATGTATACAATACGACATCACATTACACATGTATAATGATTCTTCTTCTCCCTTAATTTTTTTTAGTATGTTTTGTTTTAATTTAGCTTTTGGAGTGAAGTTCTTGAAGACATTCAACAAACTACCCTCTTGTTGTACAAGGGGTTATTTCCTCACGTCTTGCTATTCTCATGGTGATCTTCGTTTTCCAACATACTGGTTCAGTGCTAGCTCTCCAAGGTTACTTAATAAGGTAATGTTTCATTTGTTTTAGACATATAAAGTTTGAATATACACATTCTTTTTGTTTTTTCAAATTTTATCATGTGTCTATTATTCTTATTTTTGATGAGTTTCGTAACAAATTTTAATTTATAATGTTACGTGTGTAGACAATTGCGGAAGCTGTTGCGGATTGGTACTTTGAGAGAGCAGGGTTTCAATATAAAGACCCTTACCCTTGTGCTAGAGATTGCAAATTATAATAAGTTTATGAAATTCTATAACGAATAGGCTTGCCGATGTTGTACCTCCTGCTTATTTGGTGGTACGTAGTTGTTGAGGAGTAGCTAAGTTGGAGTTGAAGAAAGTTTTTGTGTTACACTTTGAGTCATATTAGATTTTAGTACATAAGTTTCTAATTGTTTTGTTTAACATCACTTAAGTTTAATGTATTTCAATTTTGTCCAATATTAGTCCATACTAATCTTTTCCTCGATCTTATGTCTTTCTCATGATTGGTTTAGTAAATATGACACCTCTAAAGTAAGTTATCTTTGTCCTAGTTTTAAAGAGAGAGAAATTCATAAGATTCAAATACTAATGCATGCATCTTCATTAAAAAACAATTAGATAAACATAAAGGGCCTAATAAATGTAAAATTTTAAATCATATCATTTAAATTATTATTAGTTCATCAATGTCATAAATGGAGCATGAATTTGTTACAAATCTAAATTCACAAGAACAATTAGATAAACATCAAGCCAATTAGTGATAATATTTTCTCTCTTTCAATAGATGTAGACCTTAATTGATTTTATCTTTTGCTCTACGATAATTTTAATCTAAGTATTTTCGTTAATTACGGCACGATGCTTAAATCAATTAGCATCCCCTATCTAAATAATTGTCAATGCATAAAGTTGCATTAGACGAAATTGTGGGCACGGATTTAACGAACGTGAATTCATGGTATTTCTATATAATTATATTTTTTAATTAATTTAATATTATTTATTGGCTCCGTGCCCTCAAAAGACGTAATGGTATACATTATTGAATATTGAGTTATTTATCCCGTAAAATATAAATCAATTTTATTTAATTCTTTCTCTTTTATCCTTTTTAATAATTCTAAATTCAACTTTAAAAATTTGTGGAATTTTATGTAACGAAATTGTGCGGGAGACAAAGGCTTATGTTATGAATGAGTCTGAATAAGTATTACTCCTTCTGTCTCTAATTACTTGTTCACTTTTTCCTTTTTAGTTGTCCTTAATTACTTGTCAATTTTGACAAATCAAGAAAGGACTTTTTTTTTCTCTCTATTATACCCTTAATTTATTACTTTGGAAAATATAGAACTTTTTGAAAATCTTAAGTTTTTAATTCATCTATTTCATAATTAATAGGGGTAAAATGATAAACTCACTATATCAATTATTGCTTTCTTAATAGGTGTGTCAATTTAAAAGTGGACAAGTAATTAGGGACAAAGAGAGTAGCAAATAAACCCAACATTAAACTATGTGATTATGTTAAAGTTTCAAATAATCAGATTAATGAATAAAAATCTTGATGGATAGTCAGATAATTGTCCTTTTCTTGTTCCTACAATCCCCAGTCAATTGTTGTTTTAGTAATTCAGTGTAATTGATTATATAATATACATTAATATTCGGAATCACCAAAAGTAGCTTCTACTTAAGTTTTTATCTTTATTTAGATGCGAAAAAGGCTCAAAAATATCTTTAATCTAATAGAAGTGATTTAAAAATATCCTCCTTACACTTAATTTTAAAATGTCCTTAACGTTTTTTTGGGCTCAAAATTTAGTTAATAGAACTCTGATGTAGAATTTAATTAACAAGTGGTCAATTTTCATTGTTCCAACTAATTTTTTGTTGTTAGATACTTGTATCACTGATTTATCTGCCTAATAATAAGATTGAAACAAGTTTAACACTATATTTTAAACGTTTTCCAAAATTATCTAAATTGGTACTTTCTCTGTCCCTATTTACTTGTTTATTTTTGACTTAGCACACTTATTAAGAAAATAATAATTGACATAATGAGTTTACCACTTTAGTCATATTATTTGATAGAATTCCAAAATCATTTTACTCATTAAAGAGCTTTTATCTTTTTCAAAAATATTAACTCTCTAAATAAATTGAGGGTATAATCGATAACAACTATTATCTTTTATTGATTTGTCAAAAAAAAAACTAGAAAAAATGAACAAATAAAAATTCAAAATTAGACAAGTAAAAAGAGAGATTATTTTGATATAATCATGAATTTAATTCCCCTTTAATTCACTGTCAAGAATCGCAATTCACAAATATTCCATTTATGTCTTTAGTTTATTACACCTTGTTACTTGATATTTTTTGGTCAAATAAAGATTTATTACTTGATATAAAATCAGTTTCTTTGTTGAAAAAACACACACTCTCTATATATGTGTGTATTTCTTCTGCCCATAATTAGCAATATTATTTATTAAGAGAAATTAAAAATAGAAGAATGGTGACCAATTTTTTGTTCTTTTTTGTTTATTTGCTGAATTTTGTTACAACAGAAAGTTCCCTTGTTAATCTCACTATACTTCAAACTGCTGTTGCAAAAGGAGCTGGTGATTTTCTACTCTCTTTTAATTCCATTTAATTTTTCTTGTTATTTTTTTTGTCTGAAGAATGTTTATCGATTCATATGTTTGTTTGAAGAATTTTTTGGCCACAAGGATTTTTTCTAAAATAAATTTTAAAAATTCTTTGTTTTTGAACACTTGGGATGTTTCTCGATTTGTGTATGTGTACACATAGAAGTGAACAAAAACACAAACAGTTGTTCGTTCTATCTATCTATATGTTCGAATTATTTATTGACACTTCTCTATTGTGTGTGTATACATATAAAAATGCGCACACGCACATATATATTTATTTACTGGTTATTTATTTATTTATCTATTTATTATTAATATTGTGTTTATTATAGTTTGTTTGGATGGAAGTCCACCAGCATATCATCTTGATAGAGGGTCAGGTACAGGAGTGAATAATTGGGTAATATCAGTTGAGGTTAGTTTTGGTATTTTTTAAAACTCAGTTTATCTCTATGGAATTTATTTCAATAATAATGAAAAAACTTTATATTTTCCAAAACAAATCTCCATCCTTGAGATTGATTTATTAAATAAAATTTTACTTTAAATCAAGGAAGATGATTTATTAGAAAGTGAATTTCTTACTTATTTTTAGTAAAAAAATTATTCTAAGAGTATTTATATGTTATTAGCGAAATGTTATGGAGGCAGATAGGGATAGGGAGTGTGTGAAAAAATAAAGATGATTTTTGGAGGTGCAACTAACTGTCTAAATCCAGATATTTAGTATAACTTTCTAGAATTATGTAGAGTAATATCTTAAGTACTTGATGTATCTAAGAATTGCGTAGATCGATGTTATAGGAAATTAGATATTTGTGGTAAATTATAGAATAATCTAGAATCTTGTTAGATAGTTAGAAGATAAGGTTATCTAGATTTTTTTTGTAGATGTATGTAGAATAATTTCTAGAAGCATCTCTACATAAGTATAAATAGGGGTGGTCATTGTCATTTGTAATTAACCCAAAACCCAAATCAAAGAGTATTCTTTCATAATCACGTTTTCCTATCTAAAATACTTTTTGTCCCTTCTAGTCTCCTCTTCTTTAGTTGAATCTTTCGGTGTTAGTTAACGATCTTGGGCTAGCAGAAGGTCTCCCCGATTATATTTTTCTTCTGTTATTCTCTACAGCATGGAGGTTTGGGGGTGATGCGCAGGGACGGCTCTACAGCTTTGAAAAAAAAGCAATTGCCTTAGGCCCCAAGATTTGAGGGGCCTCATTTTAAAAAAAATAAAATATGTTATAAGTATTATTTTTTTTAAATATCGAGTATTACTTGTAGAAAATAAAAACTTTTCATAAAAGAGTAAAGAAGTAATAGAAGTTCGACAAATTACGAATACTATGTCTCAAGAAAGATTAAATAATTGGCTATAATAAACTTCATAAAAAATATATATTTGAATTAAGGCCTCCATTTAGATTTGGCTTTAGGCCACCGATTTATTAGAGCCGCCCTGGTGATGCGGGTGGGATGGTCAAGGGGTGAGGGTTGGGGTGGGTAAAGACGATAAACTTTGAGATGTCATTTATGCAACTTGCTCACTTTTACTAAGCTTGATAGAATATTTTCCAAACATAAAATATATATATATATATATATATATGTATATATATATTTTATTTATTTATTTTATTATTATTTTTCCTTCGTACCAAACACACTCATATTCTTGTGAATTTCTTCTATCTTAGAATAGCAACTTAGTTAATTAAATGTTAAATTTTGGATATTTAAGGGAGGTGGATGGTGCCAAAATGTTGCACAATGTCTTCTGAGGAAGAATAGCAAGTACGGCTCTAGTGCAAAAATGGAAAACCAAGTTTTTTTCTCTGGGATGTTGAGTAATGAACAGAAATTTAATCCAGGTAATCTTCTAATTTAATTTTTGATTCATGTCACATTTATTAATATTTTTTATTTTAATTGGGCATGGGGAGGGAATTACAAGATGGAAATCGAACCTCACCGACATGATGAAAGTTCAGGTAGCCAAATAATTGAGCTACTAAGATTTCCTTCTTTTATGTATATATAAAGCTTAGTTTGATTGAGGGCAAGTTACACATTTGGCCTATCGATTGGTATATTAAAATAATTACATTTACTAGCCGAATATGAAAAAAACACACAATTTTACATTAATGATGACCTTTCTTAAATAGTCTTTTTTTCTTCACATGTAAGAAATTATTTGTGTACTTTTTACCCTCTCTAGATCTTACTTGTGGAATTACATTGGGTTGTTATCGTTGATGTTGTTGTATTATACATTAATATACAAAAGAAAATTATTATTTTGATGAACGGATATACAATATAAAAATCTATTTCATTAATACAACTATGATGTCTTTGAAATTTGTAGAATTTTACAATTGGAATAGAGTTTTTGTTAGATATTGTGATGGAGGATCCTTTACAGGAGATGTTGAAGCAATTGATCCTGTAAGTTACATTAAGTATATTCTTCAGAGCTCTTAATTTGTTAATTAGGACTAGTCATTATAATAATTAAAATTTTGTTTTTCTAATTAAAACTCCAAAATTTGACAGGGTACTGGACTTCATTATAGAGGGGCAAGGATATTCAAAGCTATTATGGAGGAATTATTGGCCCAAGGAATGAATAAATCTGAAAATGTACGTATGATCACATTCAACTTTTTACTTTTATATATATATATATATATATAGGCTCTCTGCAGAAAAATATTCGATGTTTATATTAAAGTTATTTTTAACATGTCATAGTAAATAAACATATTTTATTTTTAATGTTATTGACTTCAATAGTTATAAATTGGTAGGCTATACTCTCTGGATGTTCAGCAGGAGGATTGACAACAATTTTGCATTGTGACAATTTCAGAATTTTATTACCAAGTAGTGTTAAAGTTAAATGTTTTTCAGACGCCGGCTATTTTGTTAACATGTAAGTATTCTTTTTTTCTCATTATTATTTTATTTTTGGTAATTAAATTCTCAAAATTTTATGTTCATAGTTATTACTCCTACCTTTTATCGATTTAATTCTTCATACTATTAACAGTTTAATCTGTATATATTCCAGAGAGGATATTTCAGGGAAACTATTTATTCAACAATTCTTCAATGATGTTGTCACGTTACATGTATGTTTTATTTCCCCACCTTTTCATGGTCTATAATTTTGAAAAATGTATTTTTTGCTCTTATATTTTATTTTATATTTCGAATTTTAGGGCTCTGTCAGGAATTTGCCTCCGTCATGTACTTCAAAGTTGAAACCAAGTTTGGTAAGTGTAGTATAATATATATCAAGATTCAAGAACTAATATCTGCAGGGTAGTCGAGTTGGTTGAGTAAGGGATCTCTCAAATGAGGGTTTTAAGTTGGAACCTCCGAGTCCATTCTTGATCAAGCTCATCATACGAAACTTGTCTACTATGATTATCTCTCCCGTGTGATTTGCATACTAATATTACACTAGAATAAGGATAGCAATTGTTGGTTCCTCGTCATGAAAAAAATAATATCAAGAACTAATTTTTCATTCAACAATCTTGTTAACTAATTCCTCTATGGCAATAACAAATTTTACCAATAATTATTTTAAATTTTGTAGATTAGTTCCTCAAGGTAATTACATATATTACGAATTATCAAACAAATTAATGAAATTCCAAATCTAAGATTTTTTTTTATTTAAATGGTGCAGTGTTTTTTCCCTCAAAATGTGGCTCAACAAATTCAAACGCCACTTTTCATTATAAATTCAGCATATGATAGTTGGCAGGTCAGTTTATTATATTTTTCAAATATGTTTCACATTAATTTTTTTCCAGTTTTTCCTTTACATATTATTAGATTTTTTTTCCTGGATTTTATATATATTTACTTTAAATTAAGGTAAGGAACATTTTGGTGCCACGTGGTACCGATCCTAAGGGTGCATGGAATAGCTGTGGAGCTAATATAAAAACTTGTACACCAGATCAGCTCAAAGTTCTTCAAGGTCAATAATATTTTCAAATTTTTTGATTCGTTATATATTCATCAATTTATTTATATTTTCCTAGATAGCCTTGTGCAGAAAGCATCTTGCGAAAGCAGGGTTTGGAGAAGGTTGCACCCCGAAGAGTGATGTAAATCGTCTATTCTAATGGTGTTTCCATAAGTCACACGGAGACGACTTAATTGTTTCTCCAAACAATATTTGACTGAATTTGTTTTAAGTAGTAATTTTTGGACAATTATTTTAGGTTTCAGATTGAACTTTTTAAAGGCATTGGAAGGTCTAGGGCCATCTTCAACAAGAGGATATTACATCAACTCTTGCTTTGCACATTGCCAAACTCAAAAACAAGCTAGTTGGTTTGGTCCCAATTCACCTAGATTATTCAACAAGGTAAAGCTAATTAGTAAATTTATAGTCTCTTTGGACAAGTTTTTAGAAGGCCAAAAATGTTTCCTTTTTTAAAATACTTTTGAGAAAAATATATTTTGTTTGTTTACCTATATAATTTTGTTTAATTTGTACTCGTTTTTCTTTGTTACAGACAATAGCTGAAGCAGTAGGAGATTGGGTTCTGGAGAGAAATCAGTTTCGACAGATTGATTGCCCTTATCCTTGTGACAAAACATGTGGTTAAGCCAGTCACATAATTAGTTTACAACATATATAATTATATGTCTTTTTCTATTATGAGATTTTATAGAGGGGATTGTGATATAGGAAGAAAGAAAACTTCTTTGAATCAATGGGATTGTATCATCATCATAGATATTTTATGTCTGTTAAATCACAAATGCCATGAAGACATGAACTAGTTGAGGTGACGCAACCTTGCAGCTCAAGAAATACTGATTCAACAACAAAAAAAGTCCTATCCATTGAGATGCAGAGACCATGGATCTATGTAACATATTTTGAATGACATATCTAAGAAGCAGTCAATGATTTCTTCGATTAAGTTGCCATGAAAACTGATCGAGAACTACCATTGCACGGGATGCTGAACCAATCGAGCCATCATACCTGTATGAGCAAGTAAATTCATGGTTCCAGTGAGTCAAATCCCAATTTCAAGTAAGCATGTTTAGACTAGTCACTACAAAACTGCACAGGCTGCAAGTTTTCTGTTTAAATGGGGCATGACAGACTTCCAGAGCAAACTTTGATTTTGGACCTGAGCACATAAGACCCTCATTTACTACACCTAATAAGTGCTTTAAATTCAATAGAGAAAAGACTCAAAGCTAATGTAGTTAAGACAAGAGGTTCATGTGCCCCACAATTTAATTTAGTTTTTTTTTTTTTTTTTATGACAAAGGGAAACCCGTAGCCGCTACCCTTTGAGTGAGCACAGGGTAAAACCCCCGCTCCTATGCAATAGCTCGCAAACCACATAGGAGAGGTAACCCGCACTAGGCAAGCCCGGTGCGACGAGCTCGACCCAAGACAATTTAATTTAGTTTTAAAGAATCCAAACAACGTAAAATCCATCGTATACCAAAAGGCATCATCAATGAGTAGCAAAGGATAATAGAGAAATGTCATCGTCTAGCTAGTTGAGAAGAAGTGCAACAATTTTTATTAACCCTCCCTATGAGCTCCCACCTTTTTTGCTCCCTTGGTGACTCGAACCCACATCCTTAGGATTGGATAGTTTTCCGAGAGACATACACATCCAAACTCAATCCTAAACCAGACAGGCCCGGTTAAACTCAAACATAACCATAGAATAAGCTTCAACTACCATCCAACTTAATGAACATCAATGCCTCAGAGTTCCATTGATGAATGACGAAAGAGGGACTTTTTATTTATTTTTTGATAAGTAGAAAGAGGGATATAACCCAACAACGAGGGAACGAAATAATAGAAACTTTGAGCATATTGTGTAGGCCTTTCGAGATCAAAACAGTGAACAATTACTTAGCTCGATGGAGAGTTGCAAACCAAGAGAGGATGGAAAAGCCAATGGAACCAAACTTGTATCTTTGTGAGAATTAACACCGTCGCATTTAGTTAACTTTATGCTTCTTTTAAAATGTGACTAAAAGAGCTCCAATAAATGAATATTTGAAGTACTGAGATAGATTAAAGAGGGACAGCCATCCGAATATATATACATGTAAGAGAAGACCAAACAAATTGATTCTCCAAAGACCTTAAACTTAGGAACATCTTGAATGAATTTAAGAAACGATCAACAAAGGGCTATGAGGGAATTTTATGGAATCTTAACAATCAAAAGAAGAATTTGAATGAATCTTATTGTTATTTATAAATGTATTTCTTTAAAATATACCAAGTCCTACATAGAAACTTTGTCAATAACGAAGAAGTATCTTCTTTCATGCATCAAAATCGAAAGAATCATGGTATGTTCCAAAGCATTTCGATTAGTCACTACACCATAGATAGTTGTGCTGAATTACCCGATGAATATTGGAAATACTACCCAGTATACTAGCTCTTCCCACTTTGTTTCCATGACAATGTGACTTCTAGAATACAGACTAGAATTTGGCCAGGATTATACATGCATTATCATTACTTTGGGTCTAATGGAATGGTGGGAGCAGATTGGACTACTGTAACCTAAGTATGGAAATACTTACAATCCAATCAAGAAGAATACCCCTGTCTGCATCAGAATAGCACCTTCACCAGCAGGTTTTGAAGTACTCATACTTCTTGCACAGAACCAACTCTCATGAATTGATGTTACAAGATCTGTCGACAAAAATGACAAAGCTAGCTTTTAAGCGGTGTTTATTTTCAAGAAAGCAAACCAGCTGTTCTTAAAAAAAAAATTGAGATAGATTTTTTATATAAAAAAAAACTGTGATAGTTCTGATTTTAGTAATCCTTTCTAAAGAACTGCAATAACAATAAGAATAAAAAAGTAACCAGGCGTGACAGTTGGTGTTTTGCTTGGCATTATGACTGAGTGCACAAACAATGCTGTCAAACCCTATAAGCAGCCCAGCACGCAGCCACCACAAAAACTATTATTAAGAAAAGATAGGTATATTGCATTTACTCCTCAATATCACACGTGCAAGAGGCAAAGTACGAACATGAATGTAGGTACCCCATCACTATCTCTACACATTTAAACCAAAGTGCCAGCTCCAAGCTTCAGAATTTTGGAAAACCACAAATGGGCATTCAGTTCAGATGACAAGTAAAGATAAAATCCTTCCCAGAACCCAAAGTTCAAGCATGATTAATTTTTATTTGTAAACAGCAATAAACTCACATTGATTTTGTCCAATGACAAAGCTCTCCTTCTGCAGTTTGTTTCTCTTGACAAAGCTGATGAGTTCACACATTTCGGTTGGATCTGCCATTATACCTTCTTGCTCTGCACTACATGCATAAACACAAGCCTTTAAACCTACACCATTTTCCAGAAGCACAGAGGAAAGCGGGAAAAAAAAACAGTTTTGCACATAGTGACACTACTATAAAGTCTCTGGAAAGAACTTTTTCTTTCTTTGCTTCTTATCTAATCTTCTCGTCCCATATCAGAGGAAAGTATGTAAAGTTTCTTATGTTACTTCACAACTAAATCATTGGTTGTTTTCGGAGTGCAGCTATAAAAGTTGAAAGCTGAAAGAACCTTCCTACAAATACAGAGCACCATACTTGGTCTATTTTTGGAGCACTTGTGATGTTCATATATGTCCAGATTTATCGAACTTTGAAAAAGCAATCAGTGTTAATGTACAAAGCTTGGGTACTGGGTCTTCTTACTGTCAATAAGTACATCTTTTACTAATCGAAAAGGACCCGTAGAAAGCCAGTACTTACTGCACCCAAAGATTGTCAACTCTGAAGTATAGGACAAGATAATGACACTTGAACTTTGATTATTCAGCATTTTGTTGTGGATACCCCTAAAGCAAGGTCTTTAACCATGTGTAGGCTTCCAGGATCAGAACAAGGAGAATGATTGTACAGCTTCTCTTCTAAAACTACAGTAAAATCTCAAGTCTCAAGGAAAGATGATCAAAAAGAAACCCCAAGAATGACAAGTCAAGTTGCTTATACTGAAGTGGACAAGACCATTTGTTATAGTAAAAGAAGAAAAAAAGATCACTTTTATCAAAGTACTGGTGGTATTTGAACTGAGGCAAAAGGGTTTGATCAACAGTCACGTAAGTTAGGGCAAGATAAGAGCCCTCTTTGGCCAAGGAATTCCTTTTGGAACTTATTATGCTTATGAAAAAAAATTATTACTAGAAAAAAGCAATTGCATTGTTCTAAATAACCAGTTTAGCTACCTCAAGACATACATTAACAGAAAAGATAAGAGCCATAAATGATATTTCCACATTTTCCCTTACATGGTAGACATCAGACGAGAAGGGGCATTAGGGTCGTAATTTAAAAGCAAAGCAGCCTTCAATGGTTGACCTGAAAATGGCAGAACCCATCTCAGCTGAATTATACATGTTAAAGTAAAAAAAGAACACATAATCTTCTTCAGCAATGTTACATTCACAGACCTGAACCAACATTGCTCGAAATCGATTTTTCCCAGATTTTATGCACAAATGCCCACTCCATTATATTGCTCTGCCTGCAAGAAACAACACACTCACCTCCAAATCATTTACACTAGAGAGACTTTATGCAGATAAAAGACATAAATGAAAGCAATTCACCACCAAAAAGATACATACATAGACAGATAGAGGTTCTCAGAGGAATTTCATCAAACAGGAGATGGGCACAAACAACTTTCCTCAGTATAAAACAGACGAACTAATTTCTGATTCAAAAACAAATATACCTGCTCGAAACTTGGATATCGCAATTTCAGTAGAGCACCAAAAATAGCAAAAATGGCGAAATATAACCAAAACAAATTTGATAGACGGAGCAGACTCCAGCAGAGTTGTAATTGCGGTGAAAATGGCGCAAGTGCACAAATAACCGGTTTGCTCACAAGTCACAAACTTTTTCGTACATTTAACCATGGTAGACCAAGGTTACAATTTACCAATATTTAAGAAAATTAATTTTTTAGGTCACTTGAAAAAAAAAATGTTATGATTTTCTTATATGAAATGTATATTTTTTTAAGTAAAATAATCTGGAAAACTTTGTTTCTTTTTTCATTTTGTAAGTGGTTAATATCTTCTAAATATTTGTAAATGAAGTTTGGTAATTGCGTGTACATGTAAACTTTCGACATGTGCGTCACAAATTTAACTTGATAAAGCTAAATTTCATATATTTGTTTGAAGTTTTGGACATAGATGTTCAATATTAATAATTTTTTTAAAATTAAACTATTAATGTTCATTCTTACTCATGTTTCAAAGAATTTTTAATAATATTCACATAATTTAAATTTGCTTTTTATATTCAAAATTCACTTGTTTAAGCTTGTAATAACAATGATGATTTTAGATGATGCTTTAATTTACTCTGTTAAAATTGAATCGTATATATATGAGTTGTTGACATTATTTCTTTTACCATTTTGATAGACTTTGCTTCAAATATCATACTTCAATTGTGTTGTTTTACCTGAACTTTGTCTAGAATAACTATCAAATAATTATTATTTTTGCAAATTGAATATAGGTTAAATGGGAGCGTCAAAATAGAATGCCCCACTTTTTGGTCCGCTTATTTGAAAGCGACTAAGAGTCATTTTCACGTAGCTTTGGTTCAAATTTCAAAAAAAATCTATAAAAAAATTCTTGAAGATTCATCTACGTATTTAAAAATTTTAAAAAATATAATTATAACTCATAAAATTATCGTAATATTTTCTTATATCACCTATGAAATTACATCATTATTTTCTCAAGGGTCACCCATGAAATTATCCCATTATAGATTTATTTATACTTTTTGGGATTGAATTATTTTTGCAAGTATTACCCTTGGAAATTTCAATCATAAAATTATCTTATTGTCATTATACTAGTGTGGGTTACCTCTTCTATGTGATTTGCGAGCTATTGCATAGGAGCGGAGATTTTACCTTGTGCGCACCCAAAGGATAGCGACTGCGCGTTTCCCTTGTCATAAAAAAAATAAAAAATTATACATTAGGAATTGTAAGTGTTGTATATACTACTCATAAATATTATTCATGATAATTGGATGAGTGTTAATAAATTGACAACTTTCCTAAAGCTATAATAAACACATATATGAATAATATTTGCAATTTTTTTGTTCATTAAAAGCCAACTTGATCACAGCTTTCCTTGTCCAGTGAATGAATGGACATTTATTAGGCTGTTGGCAAGACACTTTTCAATGTGTTCATTTGAATTCAGTATTTTTCAGGCGAAGAGTAAATTTTTTGAGTAAATATTTATTAAAATTTTAACAAATCTTATAATTAAATTTGTAATTTTTATAGTACAATTAATTTAGTATTTAAGAAATTTTATAAGTTTAAATTTTATATTCGCTTCTAGATGAATTAAGTAGAGCCCTCCACCCAGTTGATTGCAAAATTATTTTGAATAGCGCAATTGCTAAATTAAACCACTACACTTTGTTTAGTGTTAATGTGAAATAGTTTAATTTTTCATATAATCAAATATTATTTTTATACATATATATAAGTCTACACTAGGCTCTAAGGAGGCCTTTCGCTATCGATGTGGATATGACAAATGACCTCCCATCGATCGAAAGTTGCTTTAGTTTCAAGTTTGATAAAATTGTCGATCCAAACACACAAGTATAGTAGATTTAATTTCAACGAGATTTATAACACGTCAAAAGTTTTGGAGGTCTTTTTCTTGATTTGCTATTCAAGGAACAAATCAATAAATGCAAAAGAAGCAGTGGGCTCTTGGCCCATTTAATCATAGTACAATCTCAGGGCCCACCCAACAATGACACAAGTCATTGATTTGTTAGACAAACAAGTACTACCAAAGTTATTTGTTTGTCATTTGGAACCACAACTTCACTCTTTGATGATAAGATCAATGAAATTGCAATTTGGTTAGTGTAATTGTTTTGAAATGAGAAAAATAAATATATATCTCAAGTTCATATATTTTGTTTTGAGAGAGGAAAGGCTCAAAATAGTCCATCATCTTTGAGTTAAGACTCAAAGTCATTCTTGGGTTTTCACATGGAACACTAATAGTCCCTCATGTTTGCAATATTGGTGCACTTTTGGTCCTCCTCCAAAATTTTGCCTATTTTTTAACATTGATTTTATCCATAACTTATGTATGATATGTCCAATCATCATTTTATATATTTAGTAGAAATAATAACTCCATATGATAGAATGTGAGAAGAAAAACATCTTGTTTTGTTAAGTAGAAATTGTATTGCAGGTAAAGTCGAGAGGTTCATCACGATAATTTCACGTGCAATAGTACAATTTTTCTTTTCTTCCAACGTCATATGTTAAGATGTTCTTAGTTTAGCTGCAGTAATATTTCTACTGAACAGAACAATGTGTTCTTCTTATCACATTCTCTCACATAGAGTTATTATTTCTACTAAATATATAAAAAGACAATTGGATATTCCTTACATAAAATTGTGGACAAAATTAATGTTAAAAATAGGTACATTTTTTGAAGAGGACCAAAAGTGCACCAATATTGCAAACATGAGGGGACTATTAGTGCTCCATATGAAAACTCAAAGGATGACTTTGAGCCTTAACCCAAAAATGAGGGACTATTTTGAGCCTTTCCTCTCTCAATTTAAGTTTCTTTTTTTCGTTTTGATTTGTCCCCAAAGAAATGTCACTTTTTATATTTAGGATCGTTTGACCATGTGAGATGAAATCATGATATGAAAGCCATATGAGATGAATTTGAAGTTTTGTTTGAACGTGCAATTTGGATCTTTAAGTTCTATTTTTTTACTCAGAAATATAAATCCCTATAAGTTATGAAAACTATCAAAAGTATCCCAACTTTTTAATACAATCCTACCAAATAAGCAAAAATTCATAACAAATACATTATCACAAAGTAATTTTAAAAAAATACAACATTTATTGATTGAACTTTAGTTTCAATAAAAAAGTAAAATTGAACCTAAATTGTAGTAATGTATCATCATATTCATTTTCTAAGAATATTTCATCACTCATTTAGTTTTCTTGCAAGAAATTATGTAGATATAAAACTATTGATTTTTTTGACAAATATTTTGTATATCAAAAATATGAAATCGTGATATGAAATTTCCAAATCAATTTTTTTTTGAAGAATTTTATCTCAAGATTTGAAATCACGTGTCCAAATGCTAATTTCATCTGATGATTTCAAATCACGAAATGAAATTGTATATTCAAACATCTACTTAATAAGTTTTTCAATTCTAACATTCTATCTAATTTAAAAATCTTTCTTAAATTTCATATTTAATTAAACTAAAATACTTTATATTGAGATGAAAGAGTAAGAAAATCTACCAAAATCCAAAAAGATAGAGAACAATCATTCTAAAATCCTAAAAAAGAGCGTTATCACGATTCACGCCACACACAAGACAAAGTAGTTGCATTTGAATTCGCGCTATTACTACAAAGCCAGCAAAATACATACACAGCCAAAAGAGCAACACAAAAATATATATATACCGTTAAACGGCAGCGTCCCGACCAAGCTTGAATTTGAATCCCCAAATACTGCCACAAATAACGCCCATATGCTTCTCTTTTCCCCACCCCACCACCCTACCCCACTACCCTCTCACTGCACTAATCCATGAAAATGAAAATTATACACAATAAATTTGTATAAAATAATCAAAATCCAACTATTACATTCAAATTACTGGATCTGAAACTCCTCGTTTGGATCTACACTTTTTCTACTTGAAATGGGTTCGAGTAGTAGCAAGAATAATGCAGTTGATTCACCGCTGCCACCGTCATCTCCGGCGGCTTCATCTTCATCATCGGTGGTCGTTCGGAGATCTCGATCCACTCGGAGTAAAGTTTTTCAGTCCGCGTGTCTCGGATCTCGCAATTCTGAAAATGAAGCAGCACAGGTTTGTTTTATATATTTTTCTAACATTCTGCAGCTTTGATCATGCTACATTGTGTTGTTTGGCTTTATAATGACCTACAGTAGGTTAGTGATCTGGAAAAATGTTCCTTCACAATATATTTTAGGCACATTATGAAACGCAATTTTGTACTAACTGGTTTTCCATGTATATTTGTTTTTTAGTGGTTTAGTTTAGTGCTAATGGACAATAGATTGGTATTTTTCTAGTTCTGCATCTATAGGCATGCGTAGAGGTTGTTCATTGTGCTTTCATTGTTGTACTTTTGGCTCTACAATGGTTAGTGCTTTGAAAAAATTGTACATAAACTACTAAACATTTGCCATATGTGATAACGTTTTTGATTCATAAACTTGTATTTCAGGCTTTGGAAACTCAAACGAAACGAAATGAGGGTAGTGGTGCTTGTTTGAGTGAGACTAAATCAGGAGGAAGAAAAGCTGAATGGTTTGGAAAGGTTAAAATTAAGAAGCATGATGAAACATGTGTAGCCTCCAATGTTGAGATTGATGATTGGGATGAATCACGCTTATCTGATACAATTGCTAGGAAAGGTGATGCTTCTTCTCGAGCTTCATCATCTAGATCATCGAATCTTTCTGGTCGTTTCCTCCCCCGGTTCAATTTTCGTCCTGGAAACATGAGCTTCCGGCTGAGCAGAGCAAACAGTTTAGGGTCAGCAAGGTCCCTTTTTGCATCTTCACAGAGGTTTGCTACTTCAATTGATGAGGATGAGCTTCGGCGCTCAAGTTCGTCAGGTAGATTCACTGACAGAAATGAAAGGCCACAGAATTGTGACTTCCTTCCTAGTTGTTTCAGCAATCAGTCTCCTAGCCAATGCTCTGAAGATGTTACTTCTAATAACTTAGTATTCACTCCTTCAACTGCTAACTTCTCTGATAATTTCACGGATGAGCCACATCCTGCTTCCAGAAGAGGTTTGTCAGGTGATAGACATGATACTAGAGTAGAGTGTACTGTTAATTTATTTTCTCCAAGAAATAATAATTATACTAATGGTTTCGAGACAAGAGTTTCTGACAGAAGGAGTGCAGCTCGCGAACCTACTGAAAGGAACATCAGTATCAGCAGAACCCTGAGTGTTGGTAGACTTCGCGATAGGGTTGTTCGAAGATCATCATTTCCTGATGTTTGTTCCTTTCAACGGGAAACAGAAACTGGGCATGCTAGTGATAATAGTATGAGACAGAATTTAGGTGGTGAATTAAGTTCGGTAGCATCCGAAGGGAATGACTTAATTCTATCAAATGCTTCTGGCTTTGCATCATCTGGTGCCTCTACCTCCTTGTATGGGAGCCAATATTATGCAGTTGAGAGCCCAAGAGGAAGAGAAACAAGATATCATGATCTTCTGGAGCATAGGTCAAATTGGCTAGAGCGGCGAAGAAGAATAAGATCTCAGGTCTGTAAATATCTGCCTAATTTCACTGTGCTTACATTTAGGTTATATGACAACCCCATATAAGCAAGAGGGTAATAGTGTGTTTTGCTTTAAACATGAATGCAATACTTCTAATCCTGTGTGTCACGTGTTTGGTGGAACTCGTTGGCCATTACTTCCAAAATAATTCTTAAAAAAGATATATCATTTGGTATTACTTTTTCAAACAGAATAGTAATCTGAATGTGCTTGAAAAGCATATATATGTACAGTCCCACTAATCATGTATAGTTTTGAGACAAGACATGACTTTCTTGACAAGGACATATTGGTCAACTTTTTAGGTCTATGCCCTTCAACGACTGGGAAGGCGCTTTGAGAACCATTCTGGACATGAGAGGTCTTGTGTTTTATCTGGTCAGCATCGAACAGGTCACTGTACATGTCGTATCAGTAGCCAAGGAGCTAACTTAGATAGTGACAGTAGTGCCAGGGCAAGCATCTCAAGAATTGTTATGCTGGCAGAAGCTTTATTCGAGGTAATGTTACCAATCTGTTTTACTTCATCAACATCTACCTTTTAATCATCAGTACGAGTTGAACTTGGATACTCATTTTAGGTTCTGGATGAAATTCATCAGCAATCAGTGGTATTATCATCCCAGCCTTCTGTATCCTCAATTGGATCTGTTCCAGCACCCAATGAAGTTGTTGAATCCCTACCTGTCAAATCATACAACAAATTTCGTAGGAGTTCGAATGACGAAGTTGCACAGTGAGTAGAACATTTTACTTTTTGCCAGATTATTGCACCTTTAAGATTTATTATGTATGTTATTTGGTTCCAAGCAATCTAACAATGCTATGTTTTTGTTTCATTGGTTCCTTTTCTGCTTGCACCATTTATAGTTTTGTATTCTTTCTGAGAGAGTTGTTAATATTGATATAGCACTTTTTGGAAGTAAATGTAAATGAATTTCCAAAAGGTTATGCAAAATTTTAGGGGAAAAGTAGCTAAAAGAGGTACTTTTTGCTTGGTGCAACCATTGTAATTAAATATTGCAGCTATGTTTTTGGATTTTGTAAGCTCCTTGAATTTTGGATCGGAGAAAAAGGAACGTATAGGAGCTCCTGCAATTGCATCTCTGGTTGCTAAATAACTAAAAATTCAACTTGTCTGATAAAAAAATAGCTAGAAGATACTCAGAGATTGAAGGAAAATCACTGAAAAAGAGTAGCACTTCTTACTAGCATGATTAATTAGTAGTCCTATGGAAAAGGAAACATTATGACCAATGAAAATAGGCTCAATGGCCAGATGAGTCTTGCTTAACCCTCTTTATTTCCTTCTATACTGCATTCGGCAAATCCCAAAATGAAAATCTTCCTTCCTCTAAACGAAGGTGAATATAGATGTAGCTAAAGGTTTGTTATAGAATACTGATTGAAGAATGTTGATGAATGTTGTGAAAGATAAGCTTGACGTATCTTTATTTTCTGATTTTCCAATATGTGAGAGGATCTGATTTTTTTTGCTCTCAGTGTGGAATTTGAATTATGCGAGGCATATCAAATAAACCAAACTAGCCAGCTCACTTGGCATTAGTTATATTGGAATAAGAAGATTTAGAGCCATTTAACGAGCAGATCTTTGCTTCAGCTAGGATTTCTACCATTGTATTCTTTTTCTTTTCAGCATGGAGAGTTTGCTTTGTCTGAAATGCAAGCACGTACACCTACACGAATAGTGCTTTGGCATACTGTTCCGAACTATATAATTGATATAATTGTATCTCTAACCCTAGAAGAAAGATGTGTCCTTGTGTATTTGATGATACCAACACAAACACCGTGAGAATGCAATGATTCTAAAAAAAGAAAGAAAATAATTTAAGATACTGGGAAACCTCTCAACTCCAAAGCATTTGCAACGAAGTACCAATAATCTTAAGGGTCTTCTTTACTAGTATTTTGCTGTCACTTGTACTTTCATTAATTTATTCTGAAATAGAAGTTTTAAAGAGTTGTAGGTGAAAGTAGTGGTCTTTTTTCATGCTCAATCTGCTGCTAGCATAAGATTTAAACCTAGAAATAATCTATTTGGTTATGCCATCCTGGACTAAGTTAGTAATCATTACTGGTTGTCTGGGAATAAATATAACATGGTTGGGTGCTTTATGTTAAAACTCTTTCATATTTTGTTTATTATCTAATTCTATATGCAGAGTATTTAAATTTTTCCTTTTCTTTCTTTCATTCTTAGTCAAAAAATTGATTCGTTAGGTGGTCTTGTTAGCTTGATATGGCCTTATTTCCTTCATGTAAACTATTTGGCTTTATTTTGACAGATGTTACATTTGTCTGGTTGAGTACGAGGAAGGAGATATGTTACGAACACTGCCTTGCCATCATGAATTTCACAGGACTTGTGTTGACAAATGGCTCAAAGAAGTTCACAGGTATACTTTCCCCTTTTGCTTTGTGCTGATATCTTTCAGTCAATTTCAAAATTTAGAGGCTTCTCAACTATTTGTTTCATCCAATTTTCCTTTAGACTGAAGTTACAAACTTCAATCTAGCCTTTCCTCTTATCATGATACTTGGCACAGAGATGAACAAAAATGTACTTGAATATGATTTGATTAGATGGAATCTGTTTAGGACTTGTTTCTTAACCAGTTTAGGGTGTTTCCCTGGTTAGTACCCTTCTGCCTCAATCTTTCCGTCGCCTTTGCTACCATACTCATAAGCAAAAGTATCACTTTTGAAATCAGAGTTCATCAACACCCTAGGGTGTTGCTTAGTGGTCCATGAAGTGGGTGAAAACTTTGGAGACCCCGGTTCAAATTCCAACCTAGATAAAAGCACTAGGTGATTTTTTCTTATCGTCTAAGGCATAACCGATAGAGATAATCGGTCTCTGTACATGTGAGAGATATCAGGACTCAGTGGACTAGTCAAGGTGTACTTAAACTGGCTCAGAGACCACTGTTATCTGGAAAAAGACGAAATTAGAGTTTATTACAAACCTCCTCAAGGTTTCTTCTTAGAAAGCTACTCTTCCATGGTCTTAGTATAGTTGGAGAGAAATTTTGAGAAAGATCTTTGTGTACAACCTATGGAATAGCAACACACTATGATTATTGTAGGTTGATAACTTGATATCATGTTATACATCCAACCAAGATATTTTTTATAATAAGAAGTTTGTTAAACCTAACAACACACCTAAGAAAAGTCCAAAGCCAAAAGGGCAAAAAAATTGGCCCAAAATTCCGAAAGGGCAAACAAATCGCAGAAGAAACCAAATGGGTAAAGGCGCAGGGGGACCATGCGCCTTACCCCTTACGCTGTTAAAGGTGTTAATTGACAAAAGGAAGGTGCACTGCCACACCGGCCTTGTAAGGCGCACTGGCACACCGCCCTTGTAAGGTGCACTGACACACCGGCCTTGTAAGGCGCACTGACACCTGTGCCTTTGCACTGTTGAATCAAATCAACACTACAAAGATTCAAGACCGGAGGAAAAAAACAAAACCCTAAGTAAGGGTTGCAAAGTTTTAAAAATAATTTATATTAGACTTCAAATTATCTTTATGGTATTCGATAATTGGTCTCAATATTAATTGAATTTCATAGTACATGATAATTTATAATATTTTATTTAATAATAGAAAAATAACTAATTATTTATTTTAATAATGATTTTGATATTTATATATTTGAAATTTGTTAAAATTGTAGTACTTTGCCATGAATGTTATATTAGTGATAATGATAATATGACATGACAATTTATATTATTTTAAAACTTTTCAGTGTTGATTTGAATCAACACTACAAAGATTCAAGATCGGAGGAAAAGAACATAACCTTCAAGTAAGGCACATGGGTTCATGTGCTTGAGCCTATGTGTGCCTTACTTTAGGGTTTTGTACGGTGAATCTTTGCAGTGTTGATTTGATTCAACACCGCAAGGTTTAAAAAAAGATTATATTTGGCTTCGAATTATATTAGACTTCGGACTCTAATATGAATTATTTTGAAAACTTTGCAGTGTTGAATCAAATCAACACAACAAAGATTCGAGGACAAAACCATAAAGTAAGGCGCATGGGCTCATACGCCTTACTTTAAGATTTTGTTCTTTTCCTTTGGTCTTGAATCTTTGCAATATTGATTCAAATATAAATTGTCATAACATCATTATCATTAATATAACACTGATAGCAAAGTTTTAAAAATAATTCAACGACATTGAATTATTTTTATGGTACCCGATAAGTGATCTCAATATTATTTTATTTTCACAAGATAATTTATAATATTTAAATACTGATAATTACATATTTGAAATTTACAATAGCCATTGTTCAAAAATAATGGATTGAATCAAATCAACACTTTCAAAGTAAAAAAATATAAAAATACTCCTAAAGCACATGAACTCATGCGCTCATGCACCTTAAACCTATTGATTTTTCTATATATACTACTTTCACTTGCAAATTCATCATATAATTAGATTTCTATTCACATTAGATGTTCCTACCACATTTTCTTTATTACTAACTCATTATTATTTTTTTGATATGAAATCTACATCAATAATTACTTATGTTAGATGCTACTCGAAAGGTTTTAGCACGAGTATTAATGGAAAGTTCCTTTTTGAAAATAAGATATCCAAGTTACAGCAAAATCATTTTGATGGAAACAATCATGTTATGTCTTTTGTTACAAGGCGAAGAAGTTAAGAATGTACAAGGCTAACACATGCCATGGTAATAATGAATTTACGTCCTCCTAGGACAAGCTAAAGTAATGGTTGTTGTTGAAGATAACAATCATGTTAACAACGAAAACGATGAAAATATTTTTAAGAGTACTTCGGTTAAGACTCCAACAAATAGAGAAGTCAAATCTTCGGGCAAGCTAGGTGTTTCAATAGTAGAAAGTTATGAATTTTTTCGAGTTCATTTTGAGGTTAGGATGATCTCACTTTTTATGTTAAGAATACAAAAAAAAAAGAGTTGATCAACTATAAAATATTTTCCTCTATTGCAAGGTGCAGGTGTCAGTGCACTTTACTAGGCCAATGTGTCTGTGCGCGTTCCTTTTGTTGGTTAACAACGTAAGGGGTAAGGTGCATGGGCCCCCTACGCCTTTACTCCTTTGGTTTCTTCCGTGATTTGTTTGCCATTCTGGAATTTTGGGCTAACCATTTTTGCTCTTTTGGCTCCGGACTCCTAAGAAAGGAGTGGATATTGTTGATTGTATACACCTACTAATATCTCTTAATTAAGATATTACCAATTACAATAAACTATGTAAAGACAAAATCCAAAACATATCCTGTTTCTTAGAACTTATGCAGAATTTGAAGATGATGGTAAAATATCTTGAATGTGTCATACTGTTTCCACTCAACTGATAGAATCTCTAAGACATGCAGTAGAAATTGTGAGAAAACCTTTTTTACTTTTCATGCTGTCACGTGTGCTGCTACAATAGCAACATCACAAAAAAGGTTTTAAGAAATACTCTTAGTTAATCACATGCCTACTTGTGGTTGAGCAGAGCAATTCGTAAACGAAAAATCGTGAAGTTGTTCCACTGGATGTTCATTAGTTGTACATGATAATTGTGAGAATAGACGAAATAATTAGTGGTCGTGGCTACAGATGTGGTAAGAGGCGGAATTCACAGTGATAGAAATAAACAAGAGAATGATAAGTGTTCTCAAAATTATTCTTTTAAAAAGGGTAAAGATAATGTATGTAATCAAGTATGGAAGGTCATTGACCATGTACTTGCTGTGCCTCTGGATGTTTTATCAAGCTAGATCTCACAAAGAAACATGGTATTAATTCAGACAAATCTTGCGTTCAATGATAATGACTTTGTAGGCCTCATAAATATTCATCTAAAGCTGAAGGTTTGGTTGAGGATCATAAATGGAAAGTTGATCATCTTACCAGGAAAAGAAATTAGAGTAGCCCATGAAGATTGCTTACCCCCCAAAAATTTAGACTTGGACAGGATGTATAGTTCCTGAAGTGCCTGCAACATGATATCTGTACCCTGCAATCTGTGGTCACTAGTTTTTTAATTAATCTCTGAAAGCAATAAGAGTGATTACAATCTTGTCTTGTCTTGTGATAATTATCTTTTTGGTTTTGGCGAAAAATTATCTTCTGCTAAATGAAACTGGAGTTAAAATTGTTCATTTTATGTAGGGTATGCCCATTATGTAGAGGTGATATCTGCCAAGGGAATGTTTGATGTTGCTTTCCTGGATATCCTGTTTTGTATTATGGATCCCCTTGATAGTGTTGCAAGAAGAGTTGGCGCCAGGAGTAACTTCGCATGTCCTGAAACTTTCTTCCATACACTTGATTATGCACAGTTTGAGAGTTTGGTCCTGTTTCAATGCAGTTATCCATCTCTTTTGTTGTAATTGTCTTCCTTTACAATATTCATTTGTGATAGAAACCTATAGTTTCCCAGTAAAGATGGATCAACTACTTGTGCCATACCAAATGATCTGGGCAACGTTTCCATATGGGGTAAGAAATGAGCTGCAGATTTTTCAAATAATGTGCTGGTGGTTTCTACGGGAAACCCAATTCACGACTGAGAAGCAATCTTTTTATATTCCTAAATTGGTATATAGATAATGGAAGTTACGAGGATCAAATTACTTTACTTCATTAAGAGCAACACTTACATGTACCCTTTAGCTGGTAGAATAAAAGATGTATACACAATCGAACGCAACGATGAAGGGGTCGATTTTCTTGAAGCAAATGTTAGTAACATTACCTTGTCCAACATTGTCAACGACCCAAAAATTGAAAATCTTTGTCAATTGCTTCCTTACCAACCTCATGATAGATCTAAAGAACCAAGTGAACAAGTTTTGCTAGGAGTTCAAAATTGAGTAAGTTCCCTTGTGGAGGGATTTCCATTTGTGTGTGTTTGGCATTTAATTGGTGATGCATCCACACTTGGTACTTTTGTCAAAACATGGGCCAAAGTCAATCAAGAAAATGATCCAAGAAATCAATGGCATTGACAATGGATTCATGGTTGTCGTTACTAGGATTTTTCCACCAATATATCTTGGAAATAATCCTATGTTAACAATGATTCCATATGGTCATTAACACAGAGTTGCCCTGTCGAGGAACATTGTGCGACTCGTGTTGAGGCTCTATCAGCCTTCCTATGGTCATCAATTATATCAACATGGAAGGACAAAAAAAAGTTACATACTAATGGCATCAATTAACTGGAGAAGAGAATGAATCCAAATTGCATTGGCAATCTAATTTATCCAACAATTGCCAAATGGGAAGTTGAAGAAGGTGAAATGGATTACAAAAAGTTGGTGGAAAAAGTCCATGAATCAGTAAGGAAGGTAGAAGATGGATATATAAGAAGGATTCATGAGAAAAATGAGTACATAGATTACTTATACAAGTAGAGGAAATGAAGTGGGAATTGCTAGTTTTATTAGTTGGTGTAAACTTGGTTTTTATGAAGGTGATTTTTGGATGGGGTAAGCCTATTTGGATAGCTAATCCTAATGTCCATGTGGATTTCATTTTATGGATAGTGCTGATGGAAAGGGAATTGAAGTATGGATGGGATTGCCAGAAGAAAACATGAAGTTGTTGGAGAAGAATGAAGATTTTTTTTCATATGTTTCTTCAAGTCAAGATGTTTGAAACTCGAGAATTTTAGTAGCTCAGTTGGTTGATTACCTGAACTTTTCCGTTATTGGTGAAGATTTTATTCCCCGCCTTGTAATCCCTCCCCCGGTTTCCCTTTTCCTACTCCCAATTTAATGAAGATGTTTGAAACTCTGATTGGAAATATAATTTAAGGTTTTGAATGGTCTCTTTAGATTTAAGATTGTTGTCTAATATGTAACCTTTTTTTTTTTTGTTATTTGAAATCTTTGTTATCTAAGATTTTAATTTGTTTTAATTTTACTAGTGGATACCATTAGAGATTCAAATTTATCTAAGGAGGGATTTAACATCGTTTTATTAAGCAACATTTGAAGACCCAAGTTAAAAATGCCTCTGGTAGACTTGTCATTTTAAAAGTTTGACAAAATTAATACTATATTTTTTTGCATTTTACCCTTAATAGTAATTGTTCTCGAAGACAACAAACAGCTCAATCATACTAATATAAATAAGGATAAAATAATCAAAACACCCCTCATAATTAATGTTTTCTTACGGGCATATAAATGAAAAAAGTATTTTGTGGCGAAGGCTGACTAAATTAATAAGTTTTGTCTATTCGAAACAAACACCAAATTATTAAGGTTAATTCAAATAGAAACAACAGTATTTATGTTAAATTGATTTCCCCTATCATCTACAATACAAGAATTTAACTCATTTCACCAGTCAATAACCCTCCTGCTCTGCTCAATTACTTTTTTGAAGGAAAATATATAGCACAATAAAATAACCTCAAGTGCAATTTTATCTTGAATTGAGATCTTTTGGCTCAACTTTGTCCTGGTTTTGCCGCACGTTTTAGTAACCACAAGAATCCTTACTTAGAATGAGATTCCAATTCGATAACACCAAATGCAAAAATTCAGAAATTGCATCCAATTCCAGTTTTCAATTGTAAATGGTCGTCTTCAAGATACATGCTAGCATTCCTGCCTTGACTGCTCATATTCAAAAATGCTTTAGCTTTTCATCTCATTTGAAACCACTACTAACTCGAAAAGTAAACCACAAAATTTGAAAGCTCAAACGAATTAGTAGCATTTCTCCAGCCCCAAAGTATTGAAAGGAATTTTATGATCACATTCAAGGCACTAAAGCACAAGAACTACAAAATATAGATAATAATTTGACATAGATATGTTCCCTGCGGAAAAAAACATCATCATTGTCGTATACTGTCATAACTCTAAACAATCTCAAATGAAGGCAGAAAATCTGAAGCTGTTTATCACTTCAATACCCCAAAAAGGTCTTAAAAGATGAGATAAAGTAGTTACTCACTCCTAACACAGCAAAATTTCCAATTCTCTTAGTTCATCCTCCTAATAAGTTCATTGATAAAGTTCTCACGGTTACCAGCATCACCTCCTTCAACATAGTGATTCCTTTTCTTCTTCAGTCCACCCAAAGGTGCCTTAAGTTGGAATGGCCATAGGAAGTTGTTGGCCTGCTTGAAATGGGGTCCAACGGTCATAATCTCATGGACCAAGTCTTCCATGCAGATAATTCCATACTTGCCCAATACCTGAAACAGGTATAATCACAACATGTCAACAAAACACGAGAAACATTCAATTCAAAGACCAAAGTGCCGTTGTTTCAGAAACTGACCTGCTCAATGACAGAGTTGTCAGTCAAAGCAATTCTCTGCTTGTCAACTTTCCCATAACCTCTCTTGTAGATCAATTCTCTAATACTTTTTAGGTTAGGATAACTGAAAGAGGAAAACCAATGTTTATAAATAACAGATAAACAGCAAAAATGATCCAGGTAATGGCAAAGCTCTCAAGTGATAACCTACCCATAGGTAACATAAGGTTCAACCCTGTGAAGCATGTTGACAGTGGCTTTGTTGACTTTCAAAAAGACACCGTTAAAGATCTGCCATCAACATGGGAGTAAGAGAATCACATAATTAGAATAGTGGAAAGTAACCTCAAGATATCAAATAAAATCTAAATGGATCCGCCACACCAAAATCAAGATATAAAGAAAATGCAAATTCATTTTTTATGCAAAAGAGAAGTGATGAAATATAATAACGAAGAATCCGAACGACTCCTACAATTGTTTGGCTGCAGATCAAACACTAGCAAGTTCAGCAATAAAATCTATGTGAAGACTGTTTCAAGTAAAGTCTCACTCATGGTATAAGTCCAGTTAAATAAAGATTCTGCTCTAGATTTTTGAAAAAGATGAGCCATGAAACAATACCCCAAAAAAAAACATTTTTATGGTATATTTCAAGCAAAACAAGGGGAAATAACAAATAAAATTAAAGCATATATTGGAGAAAAAAATGCGATCTGGTTATTAACTGATTACTTTTAAACAACCTAGAGTGTTCTGAGTAGTAACACAAGATCCTACCAGCTCTCTCTAGCAATACCATCAAACAAGTAGTTAGTTACCTGTCTCAACCGTAGAAGCTGCAATATCTTTTTGGTCTGTGGAGGCATAGCGTTAATCCTAAGAAATATAAGTTTAATGAGTACCATTACAATACCAGTGATTTCAAAGCTTAAAAAACCAGCCACAATAAGAGCTCTTACCCACGGATTCTAGTGATAAACAACAGCTTTGCTTCAGGGTCAACATAGAAACCACCCTTCAATCTAGCCTCACGCTTCAAACGGATCAACTCCTTTTCCTAAAAACAGCAATTGAAAACTAATTACTACATTTGGCACTCAAAACAAGAATATTATCTGAGGGTGATTGAGCTTGACCAACCTGCTGGTCGTACTCCTTAGCATACTGCTTAGCTCTGTTGTAGATCAATTTCCGGTTCTCAGCACTTTTCTTCTTTGCAGCTACAAGCTCTTGTGTCTTTGCAAGGGCCCATTCCTCACTCCTTTTTTGCTTCTTCAATACTGACTCTGGAACTGGAACAGCTCCCTTAACTACCTCACCCATCTCTGTCATATAACAATGTCAAATAACATGATATATCATTTCACCCGGAACTAGGTCATTGTTAAAACGATCATCAAATTGGACACCACACTTACAAGCATAATAATAACCAGAACCATTAAATTGCTACTCCATAAATATGCTCTATCTTATGAACACATAATCTCTTAAGACAAGACATTTCTTTATTATTTTTATAACTGTGGTGTCCAGGTTTATTTAATTTCACAGGAGACCTGCCAACTCCCCCAAGAAACATGTATAAGGTAACTCTGAACAGATGGCAAGACATCATCTAATCATTTTGTCTCTTGTGGTATTTGAACTGAGACCTCATGGTATTCATTAACAACCCTGGGTGCAGCATTTCTTTGTTCCTTACCACCCTTAAATCTCGCAATTCATATGTCATTACTAAGAGTGCATTACAGCTCCTCTAACAAAATTTTCTATGATAAATCATATAACAGATTAAGAAACTAGTTTTCAATCCTAAGCCAAAAAGAAAAAAACTCAGAAAGCAGAAATCTTTTACTACCATCACTTACATAGATTTTAATAAAGTAATCAGGAAATCCAATGAATCATACTTAACAACAAAACAATAATTTTCCACGAATAAAAGTGAACACACACAAAGATCTTCAACATAAAACCAAACAACAGCAAATAAAAGCTACCTAAATCGCATTAAGAAGCAACACTAAAGGTAAAAGCAATAACAGAAGAATGTGAATGAAATCTAATAACAATTAGCAAAAAAATAGGAATATAGTACATAAAGGCAATGTATGTGTACCTTGAAATTGTAAAAGTGAGAAGAGAATAGGGTTGTTAGAGCTTTTCTGTGCTCACGGCAGGTGAAATGGCGACTCTGTCTGTGTTAGGGTTTTTGTAAAGTTTAGTGCCCTAGGTTGATGTGGATATGGGCCGGGTCGGGTCGGCTCAAAATATGATATAGGCCCGTCAGCTAAATTGGATATAGCCTATGATGCTTGAGCCCAAACTTGAAAGCTGAAATTCTCACTAGGAAAAATAAATTGTTTTTCTTATGATTTACATACCTTGAAAAAAAAAATTAAAATATTAGAATTTTATTTGTAAGATTGATAAATTTATGGGCAAATATTAAGTCAGAGTCTAAAATTAGTGAGAAGGTAATCTTTTAATGGCTATATTTGCATAACTATTTAAAATATGGACAAAAAATTAAATGATAGCCTAAAATAGAATATTTGCATGAACCAACCAAGCAAAAGGTTGAATCAATAAGAAATTCTTTTTGGGGAAGACAAAGGAAAAGATTTAAATTAAGTTTTTTTCTTATTTGGAGATTCCTCTAGCTTAATTATACTTCTTGTCTTCTCAATAAAAATATATTTTGGCTAAACTCCGAAAGCAGTTAAATATTATATATTTCAAAACTGAATTAATAAATATTCAGATACTCCCTCTGTCCCAATTTATATGACTTACTTTCCTTTTTAGTCAGTCCCAAAAAGAATGACACATTTCTATTTTAAGTAACAATTTGCCTATAAAATGTCTTTTTTACCCTTAATGAAATGATTTACAACCACACAAATTTCTATCATTCATTTTGGACCACAAGTTTTAAAAGTCTTTCCATTTTTCTTAAAGTTTGTGCCAAATCAAAGTACATCATATAAAATGGGACGGAGGGAGGTATATAAAAACTTTTAAGAATTAAAAAGGAACTAAAATAGGACAAAAATATGTATTTTTTTATGAGGTGCAGTTACAAAACTTATGGAGTGGTAATTAATTACAGAAAAAGAATTACTGGAAACAAAGACATTATATGCCTTTAATTATTTTGTGACTATTGTTTTCAGTTAAGATTTATGATTGTAGTGAAATGAGGAGGAGTAGGAGAAGAGAAATAAAACTTATTGGCAATATAAATTAAGATTAATGCAAGCTAAGTTAATAATTGAAAAGTAAATATCAATTTCACATGAAATTAAATTCCTTGTAAATAAGGAATTTACAGTGAAAATTACATAATTAAAATGCTAAACTAAGGAAAATAAATACTTAAAACTTCAAAAATAATAATTGAAATCATGGCTAGCTAACCTAAGACCTAAGACAACAAACAACAGGTAATTGAACTGAACTAATCCAAAATTTCCCAATTCTTTGAAATTAATCATTTAATCAAAGTTTTGACTTCCTCAAGGACTTGTGAATTTTGGAATTCTTGATTATTCTCTAGTGCTTGAAGGAACACTTTTGGAACTAAGCAATTTTCAGTTGAATACAACTTTTCTTGAACCAATGAAGATCCAACAAGTTTGTGCAAGTATGATGTTTCAAATGATTTCTCATTTTCCTGCAAATTAAATACAAATGCAAATAAGTTACTAATAGCTAACAAAGTCTGAAAAATTAGAATGTTGTAGTATAATTTATTTACCTGATATGATCCCATGAATGCAAGAAGTCCAGCTTGTGCTTGCAACAACTTAATATACTTGAAAGTAGCTTGAAGCATTTCAGCAGTGTTCATTCTGTGTCCACCAGGTATCAATTTACCCAATTCTTGTGTCTTATCACTAATCTTCTTCCTCCTCTGCCTCGCCGCGATACTCTGTGCTGACATCTTCTTCTCGTTATTATTACTAGCGCCTTTCTTCGCGATAACTCCAGCATTATTGCTGCTAAAAACAGGCATAGGAATTTCTGGAAGCGAATACGAGGCAAAATCCTCAAACATTGGAGGATTTGGCACAAACCCCTCATTGAACAAACCTTGAAAGACCTTTTGTTGTTTCTCATAAACAGAGTACTCTGGCATGAATGACGAATTGTGAGTGGCTGGGGTTATTATAGTACTATTTGGAAGGAAGTCATCTTGAAAAACCTTTTGACGTTTTGGGGTGCTCTCAAAAGCAGAGTACTCTGGCATGAAACAAGAATTATGAGTGGACGGGGTTATTAAGTTATCTTGAAAGACCTTCTGTTGTTTCTCAAAAACAGAGTATTCTGACATGAAACAAGAATTGTCAATAGTTTCAACAGGTAAAATAAACTCGTCTGGATCGAAATAACAATCTTGATCTTGATTTTCATCAGAAAAGGTGTGTTCAACATCATAGTTGAAATCAAAAAGAAGGGTCATCATTTCTTCTGAGTTGAATTCTTCAACATTTGGTTCCAATTTAGAAGCAGAGTAGTAGCTAACACTAGCCATCCTTGAATGGATCCAATAACACAAGCAAAATACAAAATGAGCTTAAGTAACAAATAGTAGCTTAAACATGAAGTGGTTAATGTAAGAAAGATAAAATTAGTTTAAGGATAATTACCTTAATTGAGATGACAAGTAGAGAGAGATATTGTATGTCTTGGTGAATCTTGCTGTTTTTCCTCACTTGTTCAACAAAAGTAGACCTAACAAACAAGTCTTCTTTTTCTCTGTGGCTGACAAAGTAAGTAATTAGAGTTAATTAATAGGATTAACGGCGGAGGGGTAGGTGGATTGGGGGGGGGGGTCAGTGGCAGTTACTCTTAGAAGAGTAATGGAGGATAATGGGGAGAGTTATTATCTAACCGTTTTTTTACTTTCCTTTTTTTTTTATTACTTTTTCTCCTATACTGTTTTATGACAAAAATGATCCAATTTATCTTTTATAATCCCTTTTAAGTTTTAACTCCTAGTTTTGTGATACAAAGTAAGTATTTATTCCTATTAATACATGATTAAATGATGTAACTTTTAACGCGAAAGAGCTAAAAGTATGAAAAAAGAAAAACAAATCACTCTCTAAAATGCAACATGGAAAAAGAAATAAGTAGCTCTTTAAAGATGTACAATGACAAGCTTTTCGAGGACAATAAGAATTGTTGTCTCGAGCAAAAAAAAAAAACAAGAATTGCAGATTTGCGATGCTAAATCTATTTTTGAATATTAATTACCTAATAAACATTAATTAGGTTTGTATTTTCAAAAGAGAAACATTTTACTTTATTTTTTTCCAAAAAGAGCCAAATGGTCTCTCTTTTTTCCTTCTTAAGTTATTTACGCAATGATCTTATTAAATAATCTTTTAGAAATATCTCCATACGAAATTTCTTGTTGTTTTAAAACCTTTTTAGCAACATAAAACTATAGAAATAAGGCTCCATACTCCCACAAAAACTATAACTTTTTATAGATAATTATTATTAATTTATGTTTTTGTAAATTTTTAATACTCTTATGAGAAATAATGAATTTTGTCATTTAATCCGACTATGACAAGGGAGAAACCGGATTAAACTATTACATCAAATGATTTATTGTGAAAAATAAACTCTACTTTTTTTATGGACTTACATATTTCTATAGACGTCTTGACTAGCTATATGAGCTAAGTTACGTTCTCAAGATTAATTGGTATGCAGAATTAAATTTGTACTTGCATTTGCTAAATATTTTTATACCATAAAATCTATAATTAAACTTTGGGGGGGGGGGGGGGGGGGGGGGTCAAAGCTA
>NW_006239233.1:159677-178506 GCF_000226075.1 Solanum tuberosum
GGAAGTTGCTCAAGTCTGAAAAATAAGTTATGCTTGAAAGAACTATAACTCATTCTGGACTTCAAAGTCAGCTCTCAAAGCAATAAAACAATGAAGAATAATGGGTCATTAGCACAAACGCCTAGGCCAATTTTTAATTTTTACCTTCAAATTTCATGGTCTTTAGTTTTAGTCCCTCGATATTTAAGTAAAAAATATGTAGCGAAAAATATCCTAACATTGAAATGACAGCATAAGTTTACCTTTTTGTATCATAATATTCTTATAGAATTTATGTGGAACAAATTATATACTATATAACATGTGTCGGATAACTTAATTCCTACATATATTATATCAAAAGACCCAAAGATTTCTAAACTTATGTTGTGCAAAATTAGGTCATAAATATAGATAATTTGACCCATATAGACAAAAATTATTTATCAACATATTTGAGAGTAAAAATTAAAGATCAGCCCAAATAAAGCGATCTATGCAAAAACTTCATCAAGAAGAATAACAAAATATTATCCAACAGAAAACTGAAAATGAGTTTATGGAATATTTATATAAATATGTGTATTTTTTATTTGTTTTGCTCGTTGTAGTACAAAATTCTTAATTAATTATAAGTTATAACCACATGCCTAAATTTTTGCTAATAAGAACTCTTTGTGGGAAAAGTGGGTACTAAGAAGTCTTGGCGCCAAAGTTAAGGAGCTTTTGTTACAATGAATCAAATAAGAAGAAAAAACAAATAAATTATGTAATGTTGTGTCAAAATAAACAAAAAAATAATTGAAAATGGTGTTTATAATACAATATTTTTAGAAATAAAATAAAAATTGTTTGATGCCTATTTTAAGCAAAATATTAATGATGTTTACTCACAAAATTAATTTAAAATAAAAATAAAAGTCATATCTAAATATAAATTTAATAAAATATTTGTCTAATTACACTTACTCAATTGAGGGGATTAGGTATTTATAAATAATTTAATAAGGTTATGATGAATATTAATGAAGCGTGATTCAGAGTTGAAGAAATATATATAAACACATGTCATATATCTATTAGCTTAAGGTAAAAACTGAACAAGTAAATCACATAAATATTTGTTTCCCCCTCATTTACCAGGGAAGTTAAAAATAAAAGAAAAAATTAACACTTAAAGCAACTAATTAAGAGTAACAAAAATTGTGACATTGAGGATTGAGGAGGGATACTCTCCCACAACTGCAGTTCTATAAGAGCAAAATTACATAATATATATATTTTTTTACGGTAAAAAATAATTTGCACTCGATTACATAAAATTATATAAATTTAGTAGGATTAATTAAATTGTAAAAATAAATATTAATTAATAATAATTGAATGCAAAATAACTTAAGTGCAAACACATATCATGCATTTATCAATGCATCACAGAAAATCTCATCTTGCCAGCAAAATCAGTTTGTGTATTAACATATAAAATTATTGCGTTTATCACATCAAAAATTGTAGTGAGATGAATAAGATTTCTTAATTCTTAATAAAAAATCTTAAGTTTTAACCGTGAAAATTAAATAGAAACAATTCTTATGAAGGATCATGCATTAGGTTGTGTTCGTTGAGTTATCATTCTGAGTCCTCTTTAATTTGTCGGGATAAAATAAAATTTAAAAGGTATTAAAATAGGACAAAAACAAGCACTTTTTTTTAATGAGTTGAAAAACTTACGGAGGGGTAGTTAACTACAGAAAAAGAAATAATCGAAACAAAAGAGGGGCATATTATTAAGGGAAAATGGTCTGAAAAATATTGATCGAAATTGTTGTTACGATACCAAATTTTATGGAGGATGTTTTACCCCTGCATTATTTAATAGTGTATTTTAAAGGTATATATGTGTCCACGTGGACACGTTACTATTTATAATGATGCAATATTTATGATGTCCACGTGAGCACATATATACCTTTAAAATACACTATTAAATAGTGCAGAGGGGTAAAAGGTCCTTTTCAAAGTTCGGTATAGTAACAACAATTTCGATCAAAATTTGAATATATTTCAGACCTTTTTTCCTATTATTAAATTAAAAAAAACTTTATTTTCTTATAAATATATTTCACCTACATTTTCTGACTACTTTTACTATTGCATTGGGTCTTTAATTCTTTTGTGAAATCCATCTTTTGTAACTTTTGTTTTCAGTTAACATTTATGATTGTAGAAAAATAAATTAAGATTAATGCAAGCTGATCTGATAATTTGAAAAGTAAATATCACTATCACATGGAATTATATTCCTTGTAAATGAGCAGTCCAATCCTGAAATTGTAGATCCCCATTATTCATTAAAAATATTTGTATATATTTTTTTATATATATATATATATAGAATGAAAATACAGAAATAAGTAATACTCAAATATAAATAATTAAATGAGAAAAACAAAACCTTCATATAATAAGAATATTTAACATGAGAAAATTAGAAGAGATTAATAGAAGGATGTAACGGTATAACTCTACCTACATAGCTTTATCCAGAAAATAAAATTAAAGCACAAAAACTTAAAATTTGATGACATTTTTTTCGACTAACAAAAAAATATTAAAATGCAAGGCAAATTATTTGTCTATAGTTCTTAATTAAAAGAAAAAAAATTACTTATTCTTGATTGATAGAAACTAATGACGTTAGATAATTTGATAGAATATAAGTTTTGATTGTGTTAATTTGATGCAATATAAATGTTGTTACGATTTGGTGGATTATAAAAATACAATGTGGTTTAGATTAATGTAATGAAATTTTTTATGTTATGATATCATGATTGATTTATTTTTATCCAAAAATTTATATATTTTTTAATTAAAATGTCTTGTTAAGTTACTTAAAAATGACTCAAACATATGTTTTATATAATGCCTTAAATTAGAAAATTCATTACAATTCAATTAGCTTGCTTCATAAATGCAACTTTACCCGTATTTCATAATTATAGTTAGGAATTAAATTGTAGTAAACATATCTTAATATTATGCGTGTAAATCTAAATATATCATCGATTGTTTTTATGTAAAATAAAATAACAATTCTAATTCAATAAAATAACGATAACGATATAAAATACTACTACTTTATTTCATTTTCCCCAAATAAATTACGTATTATTTTATAATGTATTATATTATGTTGTATTATATCATAGTATATTATTTTGATGAACACAATATTTGGATATGTTATATTATTTTTAGTTGTTACGTAATGTCATATATCAACAATTCAAATAATAAAATTATAAAAAAAAGTAGAGTATAAAGTAGGGTTACGGTAAAGAATAAAATATATATTTTATTAAATAATAAATAAAAATAAAATGAGAAGAAAATATTAAAGTAACAGTACAATCACACTAAATCAATGTTATACTCCGTTCACTTTTGATTGTCATGTTGTGCTTTTCGAAAGTCAATTTGATTAATTTTTAAAATTTTAATTAAATTATATTAATTCGATATTTTAAACAAAAAAAATTAGATATTCAAAAAGTATATTAAATTACTATAACTTTTTATATAATAATATGATAAAAAAATACATCGTAAAATGTTAATCAAAATTCTTACTTTTAACTCTAAAAAAGGAAACATAACAATTAAAGTGGACGAGTGAATATAAAATTGAACTTTTGTTGTAGCTAAAATCATGCCACGTTACATAAAAGTCTCCATAGCTCCACAAATTTAACTGCTAAAAGAACTCTCCATTTTCCCTCACTGCTTCACTCTCACAGTAGAGAAATGGCTTCTACTTCTGCAGCTTACATGGCTACCACTACTTTCACTTCTAATATTCTTGAAATCAAACAAAACCCCTTTTTCCCAAATACTTTTCCATATTTATTCCGCCCCTTTTCTCCCAGAAATCTCAAAAACCCAAAGTTCTTCAAGTTTCCTAAAATGACACTCTCAAATGACTATATGGGAATAGGTAGTTTCAACTCCACAAGAATCAATTACAATACTACCACTACTGGTAAGTTTTACAAAAGGATGGATTCTTGTTTGGTTATTCCTCCACCAAAGGGTATAAAACCCAAAGCTATTATCAAATTTGTGGGTGGTGCTTTTATTGGAGCTGTTCCTGAAGTTACTTACAGGTTAGACAAGTTGTGGTTTCCTTTGAAGTTTGTGGAATTGGGATTAAAAGTTGAATCTTTTCTTGATTTTGTTTTCTGGGTTGTTCTTGTTAACAGTTATTTACTGGAGAATTTGGCGAGAGAAGGGTATCTGATAATTTGTGTGCCTTATAATGTGACATTTGATCATGCCCAAGTCACAAGACAAGTTTTTGATAGATTTCATGCTTGTTTTGATTCAATTTTAGCATCAGGGTTGCCTGATTCTGGTCTTTCTGCTGCTGACATTGTTGATTTGCCACTCTATTCAGTTGGCCACAGGTAATTAGTGTTGAATCTGTCTTTCTTTAGCACCAGGGTTGCCTGATAGGAGAGGGTATTACAAGGTGTGGAATGGAATAAGTGAAAGTTTAGGTAGCCAGCCAACCAACCAACTTAGCTACTAAGATCCCCGAATCGTCTTTTTTCTTTTGTGTTTAATATTTTGGACCTTAGGCTTGTTATTTTTAATGGGTTACTCGGTGTTTGTAAAATATATTTTCATTTGAATGCTTTAGCATAATCATTTTTGTGTGCTATGTGTAGTGGAACTCAGTTTGAATTGGATTTCTTGATATACTTGTTTCAAATGCATTAACTTTTTTTTTCCGTTAAACTTCTTAAACTCGATTAAAGTATTACCTTGCTAAGATGTCTGTTTTCTTTTTCGTTTTTGGTGATGTGCAACTTGCAGTAATGGTGCTCTTATTCAAGCGCTCGTAGGAAGTTATTTTTGTGAGAAGATACCTAAGGTTTAGTGTTTCACCTCTGGCTCACAGTTAAAGAAATGAATGTCTTACTGAGTCCCTTTTTATGTCTTCTCATGTAGGCTAATGTTATAATATCATACAACAATAGGCCAGCGTCAGAGGCAGTGCCATATTTTGAGCAGGTAATTCATCCACTTCTTACATAATCTGTGGTGATTCTGACATTCTAAATTTATGCAGCTATATTGTCTTCACTTAATTTTTCTCATGATCCATCTTCTATCTATGAACAATTTGCACTCCGTTATAGCTTGAGAGGAGACACTGTACCAAAGTTGATTGATTCTTTTAGTTTGTTCCCTTTATTCTGCTTCAGTCCTTATTATATTTTACCTGTGTGTGGTCATGACTTGTGTACAATTATTCATCTTATCATTTCTGCTGTTATGTATTCCTCTCTGAACATATGATATCTCATTATCTTAGATGTCGTTTGGTTGAGACGTAGAGTATATAAGAATAGTACTTAATAGGATGTATTAGTTGTGCTGGGGTTATTTCTTATCTAGTGTTTGATTTGGTGTAGTAAGGGCAGTTCTCTCTTTAACAATTTATCCATATATTAATAGCCCTTGTATTTCTAATACCATAATCTGCTATGAATTAGTTATATTCCCTATAATACATATATTAGTTGTACATATGCTGAAAATCCTTCCAAACAAAGGATTAAACAATCTCATTACTAATACATGTATTAGATTCTCTTGTACATTCTACCAAACGACCCTTTAATGGTATAGTTCTGCCTGGTTCTTTTTTCGAGGTCAAGGTAATTATTTTTATATATCTAAAGAAATCCTTAACCCTGTTCACCTCCTTGTATTCAGTCTCATAAACTAAAGATCTTTCCATCTCTTAGGCAATTGGCATTTGCATAAGCTAGCTTTAGTTTGACGCTTCTGAACATTCTCTTCCTATTTTATGGTTCGTGCAGTAATTCCGCATGAATGTTTTTTGCCCTGAAAGCAATCGCCCACAAGAAAATTCTAAAAGGAGTAGGGCTTTGTTAGTGCTTCAGATGTTAGATAATTAGTAACATCAATTGGTAGTCTGGCTGTTTACCTGTCCAAATACATAAACATCTGTTCTAACACACTGTGTAAATTTGGATATAGAGGCTATCACATTGAGATTTACTCTTTTCAGCACTGAGGCTCCCCTTTTCCACCAGCAGTCTGCCTCTCTCCTTCTCCTTGTATGCTCAAGACCTTGCTGAAGATGAATGAAACTAAAATCCTGATTTTTAAAGAGTGCTTGAACTGCTGTAAGGAGAGCTGAACCACCCTATCACTCAATACACACACACAGCCGAACCACCCTCCCCCAAAAAACAAGATTCCCAAAACCATGCTGCTCAAGAAAGAAAAAAGAAACGCAAATACACGAAGATCCGTAGACTGTAAAGGAGAATATAAAGGTAATGTGGTAAGGGGTAGTTGTTTCTTTTTTATAGAAACAAACATTTATAAGGAATAGGCAGTATACTCTTCCGATAGTGTGCACAGCCGTAGACACTGATTCATTTTAAAAACTCAAGGGAAGGGATAAAATAAGATATTAATGCAACTAAAGGAAGAATGCAACTGAACAAGCAGTAAGCTGACAGATAAATACATGGTTATTCCAAATGTATGAATTTTAATGATGGTTGGTTCTAACCACATATCAAGTAAGGTAGAAGGGGCTGGATGAAGCTTTGTCGTTGTCAGACAGATTGAGTGATGGAGCTTTCTGAAGGATGATCTAGTCAAGGTGGAGAGGATCCCTTTCTTGGGTAAAGTTGATAATATGAATTTGGTCAGCTGCCAGCCTGCCATCTGCAAATAGAATAGGCCATTGCGACAATTTCTGCTTCTACAATCTTCAAGTCTTGCCTTTTATTTTCTCCATAGAACATTCTGCAGCCAAAATGCATCATTTCTTGAAGTTTTGATCCCATTTTGCAGTTGGGTCTTCTTGTTGGCCAGATGGTGCCTGTTATATCTCCAGCGTATTCAATGGCTCAATCGGCTTCAGGTAGATTTATCTAACAGCTTCATCTATTATTTCTTATTTTCACTAGAAACCATAGCTATGGCAATTGCTATTTCCTATCTGCAGCAATCTTGCATGTAACTGCTACCCCATCTACCTAATTTAAATCTATGGAGCTTTAGAATAAAATGTTCAAATCGATTCTTATGTTGAGATTGATGCAAAGTGCATAAAAATTGTTTGAGTTATTGAGGAAGTGGATCCTTAGTAGAAAATGTACATGATTCAGTATTTGTTTATGAGTTTAAATTGTTCGAGGAAGAAAAATTGTCATTTTCAAGAAATGGGTGAAGGCTTTTGGGACAAAAAGAGGAAAGTAGGTCAAATTATAGAACATGGGAATATTATCTGAATTTTCCTTTCCTACTTTGCCTACCATAGTCTTTTGATCCCTATTCTCTTCTCCTTTCTATTTTTCTCCTGCAATTTGTCAATCATATGTGCTGTATACCAGTTATTCTTAGAAAACTATATATGGTTCTAGTCATTTAAATCTCACATTTACCTTTTCTGATGTTTTACATTTAAAATGGCTATGGGACATTGAGATATAATCCTTTTAGATCAAGCAAAAATAGAATATCCTTAGTGAAGGTCAGGTATGAGTGGAAATGAGTGGAAAGTTTTAGGCCAAGTCTAATTTGTTTCTATTGGTGAAGAGAATAATCTTATCCTTTGAGAATAATAAAGAAGGGATAGTGTTCAATCAGAACATAAAAGAACATGAGTAGATTGGTCCTAGTTACTTTTCGAGGCGGAGCAGAAGAAGAGGTGGGGGATTCTTGAATCTGGAAAAGGATCCAATGAATTCGAAAAAATTGAATGAGGAGCCGTATGAGGTGAAAATCTCATGTACTGTTATGTAGAGTGGCAGTAAGGGTGACTTGTTTGTCCACTTCTCCGCTATCACCCAAAATAAACAAAACTCTGCCTTATGTAAAGTTGCCAAAGTACGATTAAACTGCTTATTTAGGTGTCTTTATACACCCGATGTGGATCTCTGCATAACTCTTTTTTTTAATCAGTGAACGGAGTACTAGATACTCAACACCTCTCAGTACGTGTGACCCGATTTTGGGTTCGAAGGTGGATTTTAATGTGTTCTTACAAGTGTGAGAATGAGTTTGGTAAAAGTTGGATCTAATTTCATGTGAAAGAATCTGAACATCCAACCCATGACATAAGACACTGGGCACTGGGAAGAACCCAAGAGCTTTCCATACCCTTTTAGACGTTCCTATATACGTGATGTGGAACACCTGAAATGGAACGAGAATAGAGAAGGAAACTTAATTTAAAATTTATCATCTGTATACTCTTTTAGATGTTCTTATACACCTGATGTGGAACACCTGAATGAGAACGAGAATAGAGAAGGAAACTTCATTTAAAATTTCTCTGTGATTAAATTCGCGCTGTTACTTGCATTTTGTTATACTTGTTTTGTTTTCCCTTTTCAATGAAGTCTCCTTTTCTGCTAATATTTTTCATCGTTATAATTACTTTCTTTTCATCAATAATATGTAGGAGATGCGTTGAGGGTGTTGCTTGATACTGCTGGAACAATCATCCCCGACTATGATCCAGAAACAGTTGTTTCATTGACTAAATTTGCTGATCAGTTGCCTTCGGTATTTGGCGAGGTATATGCTGTCAATTTTATTTGTTGAGGCAGCAATTTGGATGAAAATTTTATCATCTCCATTGCATGTTCTTGCTGTTTTTTGCTAATTATATATCTTGCTGAATGTCACTTTCTTGATGCATATTCAGCTTTAAGCATTATGAATTTTAGGCACATCATAATTTTGCTCTTAGCTATCTGCTCTTATGAACTTGTTACTTCTTTAAGCTTGCTCAAGGGATATCAGAGTTCAAGCCAACACCTTCAGAAAATCTTGAGTGTTTCAAAAATGCGTACAATGTCAAGCGTACACTGCTGGTATTTGTATTATGGTTTTATCATCCAGAGTAGTTTCGGATTGTAAGTCAATGTTAGTGTTGATGGGTTCAAACTTTTATTTCAGGTGAAATTTGACAATGACGCAATTGATGAGACAGATCGGCTTGAAGAGACACTAAAGCCTCGTGTAGAATCTTATGGTGGAAAAGTGGAGAAAATTGCATTAACCGGGAACCACATCACACCATGTGTACAGGTATAGTGCACATTCTTGCAAGATTTGCTTTGTTCACTTGTTTAAGCAGCTACAACGACTTATAGCGAGTGATATCAGTTCTACATGTTAGAATGATGAATTCATGGACAAAGCATAGTCTGCCTTTCATTTTCAGGCTGAAATGTTAAAAAGATAGTACAAACCACTTAATGATAAATAATGGCAACTTAAAACACTTCATACTGAACTTTGTGTTCATTTTCACAGAAACACAATGTCATTATTTGTTTTTGTGATCAGGAACCAAAATGGCGAGTAGGAACTGTATACACTCCAGCAGATGCTATTGCTCAAGTGGTTAAGACTCTTTCAATAAATGACACAAAGGGCCTATGTACAACCATTGCCAACTGGTTCAGTTGTCTGGAGGAGTAATCTTTTTTCACTTCAGCTGAAATCCTATATCGTTTTGAAATGTCATTACCTGCATAAACATGGAAGTCTCTCATGCACAATGTATAGCTCAACGACGAAGAAAACTGCACATATATATATCATTAATAGTACAGTTAAATGTCTCCTTGCCCTCTGGAAACGAAAGAAGAAATGTGATGCCTATACAACATTGCAAAAGTTTACAATTAGTTTAAGCATAATTACCTTAATTGAGATTACAAGTAGAGAGAGATAGTATATGTCTTGGTGAATCTTGCTGTTTTTTCTCACTTGTTCAATAAAAGTAGACCTAACAAACAAGTCTTGTTCTTTTGTTTTTCTTTGTGGCTGACAAACTAAGTAATTAGTGTTAATTAATATGATTAACGGGTGAGGGGTCTGAATGGCAGTTAATGGTAGAAGAGAAATGGAGGATAAGTTACTGGCGACTGTGGGGAGAGTTAATAGGGACAATTTCACTTTTATTTATTTAGCCGTTTTTTTTTTCCACTTTTGTAAATTTTTGGTATTAACAAGATTAAATGATGGAACATTTAAGTCACAAACTAATTATTATAAAGTGATAAAAAAACATATGTTTTGAAAAATACAATTACAATTATGAGTAAGTTTTTTTATTTACTATTTATTACGCAAGAGTAAAAGTATGTAAAAGAAAAAGAAATTACTCTCTAAAATGTAGCTTGAAAAAAGTGAAAAAGAAATCACTCTCTTGTTTTATTATGGAAGTTATTGTTGCAATTTATCCAAATGTTCCATGCTATGCTACAAAAGGGAAAACTTGGGAGCAGCAGATAGAGTCGATTTTGAATTTAATATCTATTAGGTTCATTAACCAGTGTGGGTTTGGATTGTTCCTAACATTATCAATGTTCTCATCTTAAGAAGGTTTGAGATGTTTCCTACTACCTCTTTAGGAAGCTTGATATAGACATATTTTTGTAACTAAAATTAATATAAAATATTATATGAATAATCGAAATCTTAATTCTATTTTTAAATAATTCTGATAATTTTGTGTAAAGTTTTCAAAATTATAATCAATGAGAATATATTTCAGATCTAAACATTTGTGATATTATATAACATACAATAATTTATATATGACTATTCTATCTTACGAAATATACAAGAAATGTTATATTGTCCATTGAGAAAAAAAATTAATATCAAATTATAATTAAATACCATCTATTTTATGGAATTACAAGTAAAAAATATATACAATTTTTTCCTAAATTTTGACTTTAGAGTTTAGACCACTCATTCTACTAAGCCATCTCGCTAAAAGAAAGTAAGCAGTAATTAGTGTTAATAATAATAGAATTCATATATGATGAAAGCGGAGGGGATTGGGGTGAAGAAATGGCAAGTTAATGGCGGAAGAATGATGGAGAATAAGTTATAGGAATATGACTACGGTCTCTTTCACTTTATTTATTTATTTAATAACGTGAAGAGTAATTCTCAAAATTGTTATTTGTGTTTGCAGTTAATTTTTATTTTTTTTCTCTCCGTCTTTGTTGCTTGTGCTTTAAGTTGATTTTTTTTTTATCTATAAGAGCAAATTTACATAAATTTTATTTTTAGATAAAAAACTATTTGTACTTGATTACATAATATTATATAAATTTAGTATGATTAACTAATTTCAAAAGATAAATATTAATTAGTTATAATGCAATACGAAATAACCTAAATGCGGAAAATAAGCAAATACCCTATAAAAGCAAAATAATTACAAACATATACCCCTTTACATTCATACCCCACTAAATAATTACACTATATACCCTATTTACTAATTTCGCTTAACTGATACTAAATCAATATATATATATATATATATATATATTATGGTATCATTAAGGTTTGTTGTTAAGAAATTACTCATTAGTCAATGATACTATAAGAGTATATTTGACTAATGAGTATGATACTAAATCAGTATATATATACTGTACTGGTATCATTAAGGTTTGTTGTCAAGAATTACTCATTAGAAAATGATACTATAAGAGTATATATATACTCTTATAGTATCATTGACTAATAAGTAGTTTCTGAACAAGAAACATTAATGATGCCAATACTATATCAGTTAAGCGAAATTATCAACCTCAATGATACCAATACAGTATATGATACCGATTTAGTATCACTTAAGGGGGATATGGACTGTAATTATTTATGAGAGAATGTGTATTTCAGGAATTACTTTGGATTTGGGTATGAACTTATAATTATTTTAGATTTTATGTCTCATTTATGTAGTTTTCCCATTAACTATCATGCACTTATAATGCATCACATAATCTCATTTTGCAGCAAAATCAGTTTGTGTAGGAAGTAGGAACATTTAAAAATAGTGATTAGTTGAAACACAATTGCTTATCTAACTCTTTGGACTTCAAAATTAGCTTTGCAATAATACAGTAAACTAATACTGAATAGAAACTAAAAAAAAGAGAGGCACTACATATGGCTTAAACTTAAAATTAATTAAGTTATATATATGTCATTGCACTACATTCTTTGATTGTTCATATCATTTAAACTTAAGTGCGTCAAGAAAATAGTTTGTCAGAAAAAAAAAGTTTATTTTTTGAAAGGTTGTAACTTTTATATAATTTAATTAAATCTAGAGCAAGACTAGTTTTCATTGTAATTGTCAAAATTCTTAATTAATTAGCACATGCCTAAATTTTTGCTAATAAGAACTCTTTGTAGCAAAGTGGGTACTTAGAAATTTTGGCACCAAAGTTAAGGAGATATTGTTACAATGAACAAAAAAAGAAGAGAAAAATAAATAAATTATGTAATGAAGAAAACTGTGAGCATACAAGCTCGTAACACCATGGATGAACGTAGAGAAGAAACTGGAGTGAGGAAGAAACGAGAGAGAATTTTATTAATCTGAATCTGGATGATATTACAAGTGAGATACATCCACAGACTATATAGAAAGCAAGAAGAAGAAAAAATATCCAATCTACTAACTAACTGATTCATCAGCACAACAATCGAGGTAACTAACTAGCACTAACTAACATTCTGAAATGACTGAAATGACCTTCTAACTAACTAATGGATTAGTAACTAACTTTTGAATGTTTAGCTATTTTAACACACCCCTCAAGCTGAAGGGTGCATGACATTAAGCACACCAAGCTTTCCTAAAAGGTATACATGTTGGACCTAACTCAACCCTTTCGTCAATAAGTCTGCAAGTTGTTGTTGTGTGTGTACATAGGCAGTGTCAACCACCCCTGCTTTTATCTTATCTCTGATGAAGTGACAATCTATCTCGATATGTTTTGTCCTTTCATGAAACACTGGGTTAGCTGCTAGTTGGATGGCTAATTTACTGTCGCTGAAAATAGTAATAAGAAACTGAATAGACACTCCTAGCTCTTTGAACAAGTCTATGAGCCAGGTGATTTCTGAGACTGCTGAAGCCATGCTTCTGTACTCAGCTTCAGCTGAGCTTCTTGAAACAATCTGTTGTTTCTTGGATTTTCAGGATACCAAAGAATCTCCAAACTTGATAGCATACCCTATAATGGACCTTCTTGTGTTGGGACAAGCAGCCCAATTAGAATCACACCAACATGTGAGTATGTTGGTAGGTTCAGAATGCAACCAAATACCCTGACCAACTGTACCTTTCAAATATCTAACCACTCTAGTAGCAGCCTCCAGATGTGACTTCTTAAGAGATTGCATAATATGGCTGAGGGTTTGCACTGCATAGCTTATATCTGGTCTAGTGATGGTGGCATATAGTAGCTTACCAACCAACCTTTGGTATGAAGTAATGTCATGGAGCACAACATCTCCAATGTAGCCAGTTGCTAGATCATGTTCCACTAATGTCAATCTCATATTGGACTCCAGTGGTGTGGATGCAGGTTTAGCACCAGTTAGGCCTACATCAGCAATAAGCTCTAAGATATACTTCATTTGATTCAGAATAACTCCCTCTGAAGATCTCAATACTTCAATGCCCAAGAAGAACTTAAGTTCACCTAGATCTTTCAGCTTGAACTGTCTGTGCAGACTTTTCTTAACTTCAGTGATCAACTGTGTGTTACTCCATGTAATTAATAAGTCATCTACATAGACCAAAAAAATCACAAGGTCTTCCCCCTTTTTAATAGTGAATAATGAGTAATCATGAGCACTTGAGTAAAACCTGTGGTCTGCAATGCTTTTGTGAGTTTTAAGTTTCATTGTCTTGAGGCTTGTTTAAGCCCATACAATGATTTGAGTAACCTGCATACTTTATTTTCACCTGGTCTTTTGAAGCCCTCAGGCATCTCCATGTAGACTTCTTCATCTAAGTCACCTTGAAGAAATGCATTATAGACATCCATTTGGTATAATGTCCAGCCTTTTGATACTGCTAGAGCAATGACACATCTCACTGTCACTATCTTGGCTACAGGAGAAAAAGTGTCATGATAATCTAGTCCTTCTTGTTGGCTATATCCCTTTGCTACTAGCCTGGCCTTAAACCTTTCTATCTCATAACTTGCCTTATATTTCACTTTGTATATCCATTTGGAACCAACTGTATGCATGCCCTTTGGTAAATCAACAACTATCCAAGTCTTATTTTCCTCAAGAGCTTGGATTTCCTGCTGCATAGCTTGTATACACTTCTCATCCTTTACAGCTTGGCTGAAATACTTAGGTTCCACACAATCTGAAAGCTTACTCAAATAGCCCCTGTAACAAGGCTTCAGCTTGTCATAATTCAGAGAATTGGCCATGGGATGTCTGGTGCTATTGTGTTTCTTAGTAGTGGCATAGTCTTTCATCCAAATTGGCTCTTTGATGTTTCTTGAGGTTCTTCTGTTAGGAGGGTCAGCATGTGATGGTACCATAGGGAAATCTTAAGAAATTTCCAGTACTGGATCAATTTCAAGCATCTGACATATTGAAGAATTCTCAGCACTAACATCTACTGCCTGAGCATCTTCATTTCTTGTGACAGCAACTTCAGGTTCTTCACTATCTTCATTAGCAAACTCATTTACCACATCAAGATTTTTTATTGTCTCCAAAGGGGAACCATGTACATCAACTGAGGGATTAATCTGAGGCATCAAAAATTTCTTCATGGAAAACCACATCTCTATTCACATACAGTTTGGTAGAATTGATGTCCAACAATATGTAACCCTTTTGTAGGTCTAAGTACCCTAAGAGGATGGCAGAAACAACTCTTGCTGAAAACTTATCCCCTCTGGGAAGTGTTGAAGCATAGCAAAGGCAACTTATGACTCTTAGGTGAGACAAATTTGGCTGTTTAGAGTGAAGTAATTCATAGGGGACTTTTGTTAGCAATAGCTACGGAAGGCAATCTATTCATTAAATACACTGCAGTCTTAATACAATACCCCCAAAATCTGATAGGCAAATGAGATTGAAATCTGATAGCTCTAGCAATGTTAAGGATGTGTCTATGTTTCCTCTCCACTATACCATTTCGTTGTGGTGTGTGAGGACAACTGCTTTGATGCAATATTCCTAGATGATTAAACAGGTTTGTACATTGTGAATTGAAGAACTCTGTGCCATTGTCAGATCTCACAGTCTTGACATGAGAATCAAATTGAGTCTTAACTATGGAAAGAAAATTTTTGATAGCCACAATGGTTTAAAATTTTAATTGCAACAACTGAACCCATACAAATCTACTATAGTCATCTACTATTGTCAAGAAATAATGCTTTCTATCTAGAGTAGGGGTCTTATAGGGTCCCCATAGATCCATATGAACAACATCCAACATCATGGATGCTCTAGTATTACTAATAGGAAAGGTAAGCCTAGTTTGCTTAGCCAAAGGGCAAACAGGGCAGTTTGAAGATACTTCACCACTTTTATTGCTTGTAGCTAACTTGAGATGTCTCAATATCTGTTGAGATGGGTGTCCAAGCCTTTTATGCCATAGATTTGTGTCCTATATTGTTGCTCCTGCAGCCACTATCTTCTGAGCACACCTTATTTCCTCCTTCTACTTTGGTGTAAATGCAACTTTAAAACTGTATAATCCTCCTTCTTCTCTACCAATCCCCTTCACCCTACCACTGTAGAGGTCCTGAAACACACAAAAGTCAGGGTAAAATGATACAAAATAGTTTAGTTCCTTTGTGATTTTGGACACTGATAACAGGCTGAACTTGAAGTTTGGCACATGCAAGACACTTTTGACCACTTCACTGTCAAAACTAGGTGTTTCACCAACATGACTGACTGCCACCTTGTCACCTGTTGGAAGATGAACTTGATTCTTCTGTGACTTGGTTAGTTCATGCATCTTAGTCAATAGTTGTTTATTTGCTATGATGTGATGAGTCGCACCTGAATCAATTATCCAGTCCTGTGTAAGAAAGTTTGTCATTAAGCAAGTGGTAATACCTGCCATATTGACCTGCTTGGACTCTTGCACATCCTTGTTTAGCATCTCCATTATTTGTTTGCACTCCTTCTCAGTGAATGTTTGTCCCTTTGCTAGGAGAGTATTGTTTTTCACTTGACTGGTTGAAGCTGTGTTAGAAGGATCATAATAATCATTAGAGATGTTGTTTGCAGACGGGTGTCCTCCTCCAAATCTACCAGAATATGATGGCCCTACATGATTCCTTTTGTTGCTTCCTGAACTTTGTCCTCCATAGCTACTAAATTGATTTGTGCCTGCAACATTTCTCATGTTACCATTTCCATTTCCATAGCCTGGTTTCTTCCTTTGCTTCCAATCATTTGGATAGCCAATCAACTTATAGCAATTATCCTTGGTGTGACCAAGATAGTGACAGTACTCACATTTCTTTCCTTTGTAGTTCTCTTTTCCTCCCTGATTCCTGTTCACATTCATCACTATTGAATTTGGCTTTTCAACTATATTAGCTATATGACTTGAGTGTTGAATCTCATCCTCTATAATCATTGCATAAGCTTGGTTCAGTGATGGTGTAGTTCCCTTGAGTAGTATCTGTCTGCGAGTTTGCTCATATGATTCATTCAGGCCACTTAGAAATTGAAGCAACCTCATCTGTTGCAGGTGATCATTATACTCTTTCGATTGAGGACAAGCATAACAGGGACTCGGTATTACAGCATCATACTCATTCCACAATGTTTTCAGTTTGGAGAAGTAATGGGATACAATGTTTGTACCTTGTGTTAGAGTGGTAATCTCTCTATGCAACTGATAGATCCTTACTCGATTCACTGTCAAATCTTTCCTTGAGATCATTCCAAATTGATAAGGCATTTGTGGCATATACAATACCACTGAGAAGCTCCTCACTGACTGTGTTCATCAGCCATGACAACACAATTGCATTACATGTTTCCCACTGCTCATGCAGTTCTTCTCTGTATAAATCCATACTTCATCTTTCTCAACAATGCAATTCTCATTGACTTGCTCCAGATTCCATAATTCTCAGATCCAATCAACTTTATGGAAATCAATACAACACTCGAACTGTCTGAGGCCCCAATGTATAAAGGATCATTCTGATCTATCTTTAATGCCACCATTTCTGCAGATCTAAACTACAGATTTTACCAACTAGTAGAGATCTAAACTCAACTACAACTCTGCTCTGATACCATGAAGAAAACTGTGAGCATACAAGCTCATAACACCATTGATGAACTTAGAGAAGAAACTGGAGTGAGGAAGAAACGAGAGAGAATTTTATTAATCTGAATCTAGATGATCTTACAAGTGAGATACATCCACAGATTATATAGAAAGCAAGAAGAAGAAAAAATATCCAATCTACTAACTAACTGATTCATCAGCACAACAATCGAGGTAACTAACTAGCACTAACTAACATTCTGAAATGACCTTCTAACTAACTAATGGATTAGTAACTAACTTCTGAATGTTTAGCTATTTTAACATGTAATGTTGCGTCAAAATAAACAGAAAACTGAAAATAACATTTTTCAAAATTAAAAATGATTTTCACTCACTAATTTTTAATTTCTTTTTTTTCCCAATAAAATTCATATTTAAGGACAACTAAAATCTTAATCAAAACATAATTTAATACCAAATGAAAAAGTAACTGCAGAAGTTACAGTATATTAAACTTTTTTAATTAAAATAATTTTTTTTTAAAAAAAGGAACAACTTGTTTAATGCCTGTTTCAAGCAAAATATTTACCCACATTGGGTATTTATAAATAATTTAATAATGTTATGATGAATTTTAATGAAGTGTGATTAAGAGTTAAAGAAATATGTATAAACACATATCATGTATCTATTAGTTTAATGTAAACATTCAATAAGTCTTTATTTACCTGGGGAAGTTGAAAATAAAATAGAAAAATAAACACTTAAGCAAGTAATTAAGAGTAGTGCATTTGTAAATTGTAATTAGCTGAAGAATAGTAATAAAAATCCTAACATTAAGGAGAGATACTCTCCCTCAACTGCTTTAGCTTCATTTTTACCACCTTCTTAATTGTTTTACCGCGGATTTATATTCTATAAGAGTAAAATTACATAAACATTTTCTGTTTTTTTTGGGTAAAAAAGTTTATTGCATTTGATTACATAAAATTATAAATTATAAATTTAGTATAATTAACTAATTTTTAAAAATAGATATTAATTAATTATAATTGAATGTGAAATAATCGAAGTGCAAACTTATATTGCATCATGGAATCTCATCTTGCAAGCAAAATCTCATTGTGTTTGAACATTTAATATTATTGTGTTTATTACGTCAAGGATTGTGGTGAGATGAATAAGATTTCTTTGCTCTTAGTTAAGAATCTCAAGTTTCAACCATGTAAGTTAAATAGAACAAATTCTTATAAAAAGCGTTTTCCCTTTAATTTGCCTTACTCTAGTATTTTCAAATTTACTCAGGCTCCAAAACGATTATCGAAAGTTGGATGAGAAATAACAACAAAAATATATTATGTTTATCATTCTTTGAGTTAGACCAATATTCCAATTTCGTTTCAAGTAGCACAAAATCATACATGCCAAATTTAAAGCTAATTTTTATTTCAAACCCCATTTTTTAAAGTTTATGTTAAGAAATAATAGACATCTATTTTTACCAGTTGTGTTCGTACACATGTTATTTTGTATTCTTTTTTTTTCCGAAAAAATAAAATTTAAAAGGTACTAAAATAGGACAAAAACAAGCATTTTTAATGAAAAAACTGCACAAATTGAATCCACTAGACAAAGTATTTATCCTTAATATCATTAGAATATATATATATATATATA
>NW_006239233.1:182521-209558 GCF_000226075.1 Solanum tuberosum
TATATATATATAGATATAACGCTATTAACTATCAAGTATTAAGTAAAGAGTAGCCGCTTATACCAGTGTTCTTTTCCCTTTCTTTTTTATTTATAAGTTGCAGTTACAAAACTTACGGAGGGGTAATTAATTACAGAAAAAGAAATAATGGAAACAAAAGAGGGGGCATATTATTAAATAAAATAAAAAAGCTTTCTTTTCTTATGGAGTTCATTAATTAATTCAAAGGAAATGAAAAGAATGGAAATAAATATATTACACCCACGTTTTCACAGATTTATGGAAACAAAGACATTATGTCTTTAATTATTTTGTGACTATGGTTTTCAGTTGAGATTTATGATTGTAGTGAAATGAGGAAGAGTAGGAGAAGAGAAATAAAACTTATTGGCAATATAAATTAAGATTAATGCAAGCTGAGCTAATAATTGGAAAGTAAATATCAACTTCACATGGAATTAAATTCCTTGTAAATGAGGAATTTACAGTGAAAATTACAGTTATTAAAATCGTAACTAAGAAAAAAATAAAAACTTACAACTTCAAAAAATATATAATGAAATCATGGCTAGCCTAAGACAACAAACAACAGGTAATTGAACTGAACTAAACTAATTCTTTGGCTGAAAATTAATCATTTGATCAAAGTTTTGATTTCCTCAAGGACTTGTGAATTTTGGAATTCTTGATTATTTTCTAGTGCTTCAAGGAACACTTTTGGAACCAAGCAATGTTCACTTGAATACAACTTTTCTTGAATCAAGGAAGATCCAACAAGTTTCTGCAAATTTGATGTTTCAAATGATTCCTGCAAATTAAATTCAAATACAAATACGTTAATAGCTATTAGAGTATACAAAATTTTCAGCTAAATATTCGATTAAAAAAAAATTATGAATTATGATTGCGACTACTAGTGTTACGAATGGAAATAAAGGTGATAACCCAAACAATAAAAATAAAGTATAGGATAAATTTAGAATGTCATAGTATAATTTAATTACCTGATATGATCCCATGAATGCAAGAAGTCCAGCTTGTGCTTGCAACAACTTAATATAGTTGAAAGTAGCTTGAAGCATTTCAGCAGTGTTCATTCTGTGTCCACCAGGTATCAATTTACCCAATTCTTGTGTCTTATCACTAATCTTCTTCCTCCTCTGCCTCGCCGCGATACTCTGTGCTGACATCTTCTTCTTCTCATTATTATTATTATTACTACCGCCTTTCTTCGTGACAACTCCAGCATTATTGCTGCTAAAAACAGGCATAGGAATTTCTGGAAGCAAATACGAGGCAAAATCCTCAAACATTGGAGGATTTGGCACAAACCCCTCATTGAACAAACCTTGACAGTTGACCTTTTGTTGTTTCTCAAAAACAGAGTACTCTGGCATGAAACATGAATTGTGAGTACTATTTGGAAGGAAGTCTTGTTGAAAAAACTTTTGACGTTTTGGGGTGCTCTCAAAAACAGAGTAGTCTGGAATGAAACAAGAATTATGAGTTATTATGTTATCTTGAAAGACCTTTTGTTGTTTCTCGAAAACAGAGTACTCTGAATTCTTATTCATTTCAACAGGTAAAATAAACTCGTCTGGATCGAAATAACAATCTTGATCTTGATTTTCATCTGAAAGGCTCTGTTCAACATCGTAGTTGAAATCAAATAGAAGGTGCTGCATAGTCATCATTTCTTCTGAGTTGAATTCTTCTTCAACATTTGGTTCCAATTTAGAAGTAGAGTAGTAGCTAACACTAGCCATTCTTGAATGGATCCAATAACACAACCAAAATACAAAATGAGCTTTAGTAACAAATAGTAGCTTAAACATGAAGTGGTTAATGTAAGAAAGATAAAATTAGTTTAAGGATAATTACCTTAATTGAGATATTATATGTCTTGGTGAATCTTGCTGTTTTTCCTCACTTGTTCAACAAAAGTAGACCTAACAAACAAGTCTTGTTTTTCTCTGTGGCTGACAAACTAAGTAATTAGTGTTAACAGTAGTAAGATTAATATATGATGACGGCGAAGGGGTCGGTGGGTTGGGGGTGGGGGGGTCTCAATGACAGTTACTTTTTAGAAGAGTAATGGAGAAGTTATAGGGATATTAACCGATTTCACTTTATTAACCGTTCTTTACTCTCTTTTTTTTTACTGTAATTGTTTTTACTTTCTTTTTTTCTTATACTGTTTTATCATTTATAGGAAAGAATTATCCAATTTGTCTTTTATAATCCCTTTTAACTAGTGGCTTTATGATACAAAGTAAGTATTTATTCGTATTAATACCTAATTAAATAATGTAGTTTTTAAGTTCGAAATTATTACTATAATTGAAAATGATAAAAGTCTACACACACAAAAAAAATTATCTATGCTTTGCAATCATAAGTTTGTTGAAAAAAGCAATTACGAGAGTAAGTTTTTTTTTTTTTTTTTAAATAATTATTTTCATTGTTTAACGCTTAAGAGTTAAGGTACGAAAAAAACTACTTTCTAAATTGTAGCTTGAAAAAGAAATAAGTAAATCTCTGAAAATGTACGATCACAAGCTTTTTGAGGTCAACAAAAATTGCAATGTGCTAAATATATAATTTTTGGTATCTCGTAATAAATTTTTATTAGGTTTGTGTTTTCCAAAAAGAAACTTTTTTAATGTATTTCTACAACTCGCCAAATGGTCTCCTTTTTTTCTTCTTTAAGTTGTTTACGCAATAATCTAATGAAATTATTTTTAAAAATTTCTCCATACGAATTTTCATGTTTTTCCAACATTTTTAGCAACATAAAACTTTAAATATAAGGCCCCATTTCTCCATATGTGGGCTTAAAATTAGGACAGTGGCGAAGAATGGGTCATTAGCACAAATGACCGGGCTATTCTTTAATTTTACCTTCAGATAGTCGTTAGTTTTAGTCCTCAACACTAAAATAACAAACAATTTCGGTTCAGTATAAATTTATATTTTCGTATCATAATATTTCTCTGAAATTTATACTAAGCGAATTATATACTACACAACTTGTGTTGGATAACTTAATATAAGAATTTACGTCATATAAGCAAAAAAAAATCTAAATTTATGTCAAGTGAAATTAGATCACATATAAAGATATTTTTACCCGTATGAACAAAAATTAAATATCATCATATTTTAGGGCAAAATTAAAAATCACCCCAAATAAAGTTATCCGTGCAAAAACTACAACAATAGTTAGATTATTTATGAAAGGTTGACTAAATCAATTAGCATATGCGTAAATATAAGAGCAAACTTAAACTTGCAATAATATTAAACAGAAAATGGAGATCTTGGCGCCAAAGTTACGGAGCTTTTGTTACAATGAACTAAATAAAAATAAAAATAATCAAATAGTAAATAGTAAATTAAGTAATTAAGAGTAGTGCAGTTGTGATTAGCTAAAGAGTAACCGCTACTTGTGCTTTAGATTAGTTTTTACCACTTTCTCTTTTTTGTTTTACCGCGGATCTATAAAATCAACTACATTTTACAATGAATAATTATTGCACTTGATTTACGTAAAATTATATAAATTTCGAAGAAGGGTAAAAAATACCCCTGAACTATAAGGAATGGAAGGGTATTTTTAGATAAAAAAGATGAGTAAAAAAATATTTTTATACCAAAAAATGGATGAAGGATATTTTTAAACATTTTCCTGTAGTTCAGGGGTCTTATAATTAAATAAGATAACCTAATTGCGATATAAACATATATATATATATGCATATAAAATCTCATCTGGCTAGCAACACCAATTTGTGTATGCACGTTTAAAGTGAAATCCAATTGTCTGTCTAACTAATTTTGGTCTCAAAGAAATACAATATTTAGCATATGTAGCGTCTTTTTTTTTATTTGGTATTCGATATTCATGTTGAAGTTCAATTAAATTAAACTCGTGTTGCATAGGACCCATTATAGGGTCCATTCGAGGAAAGCGATTTTTTCCAAGGATATTTTGTATTTAGGACTCAAAATCAACGTCTAGTTAAAGGAGGAACGGTTCATATGTAGTGCTTAAATTTAAGTGTACTTAGAAAATCGTTTGTTGAAAAAAAAATAGCTTGTTTCTTGATTGGTTGTAATTTTATATAATTTAATTTAATGCAAATTTAGTTTTCATGGTATATTGCAAAAATTCTTAATTAATTAGCACATGCCTAAATTTTTGCTAATTAGATCTCGTGGTGACAAAAGTGGGTACTCGGAGATCTTCGCGCCAAAGTCACGGAGTTTTTGTTATAATGAATCGAAAGAAGAAATAAATAAATGATGCAAGTCAAAATAAACAAAAACTGAAAATGGTTTTTATAATTACAATATCCTTTTTAAAAAAAAAAGTTGTTTGATGTCTATTTCAAGCAAAACACTAATAATGTCTATTCACAAAATTGTTATTTTTTACAAATAAAATTCATAACCAAACATAACTTTAATAACATATTGTCCGATTACACTTACTACATTTTTATAAAATAAAATGAAAGACATCTTCAAGATCTCTCAAAATTAACGGCTAAATACTTACACGCATACTTATAATTGAACTAGATCTGGAAACGTGCGTTGCACGTTTATCTCAAAATACTCCATATAAATTTTTTATTGCAAAATTCATCATTGTTTCGATAGGATATCTTCCTAATTTAAAAAATATACTTTTAATTGTAAAATTGACTAAAAGTGCTTAAAGTAAAAATAAATAACTATTGGACAAATTCAATATTCAAATGAGGATACTAAAATACCACATGATAGGCTAATGTATACAAAGCAACAAATCATGGCAAATTCTCAATAATAATAACAACACAACAAAAGAAAATTGTACAATAACAACAAACAAGAAACATAAAGGTTAAACTAAACAAATAAAAAGAGACGAGAGAAGAGAGCATAGAGATTTTCTCTTCTTCTTTTTTTTCAATTGATTTAAGTGGGTACAATATTATTGTGTCAAATGTCACTATTTATATGATAACATTGAGAAACACAAAGAGCTGTCATAAATATGATATTAATCCATTTGAGATTATCGATGAGAGATGAGAGTAAAAAATATAATGAATATAATTAGTGGGTGTTACATACGTTTACATAATGATGAGTTAGTGGTAATTTATGTATATTAATATGATGATTTACTATTTAATATTTAAGTTATTAAACAATTTATAACATTTAAATGTAATGTAGAAATAAAACTGTAATCTAAGGATAAAATATGTAAAAGAATTCAAATATATTAAATGTGTAATGGAAAATCATTATGACTAATTATTAAAAAAATTATACTTCCTCCGTCTCATTTTACATATCACCTTTTTCATTTGCACTTGCATTAAGAAATGAGGTAATTTTACCCTTATACCCTTATTTAATGTTTTCTTAAGACAACTTTATAATAAATGATGAATATGTTAGATTTCAAAAATATAAATGCATTTGGATGACTATTTAAATTTTAGAGTTTATTTTTGAAGTCAAATTTTTTCACCAATTGATCCAAAAAAATTTAAAAATCAAGTTTTTCCCACCTCAATTTTCTTATGTATTTTGTGTAAAATGTTTTTTTTTTATATTTTTATATATAAATTCTTAAAGCAAACATGAAAATTTCTTTGAACTTTTTGAAATGTCATCTTCCTTGATAAAATTTGTTGAAGCTTCAACTTTCAAGATTATTTTTGAATTTTTTTTCATCTTTTATTTTTAATTTGTTTGTTGATATTTTTTTTCAAAATCAGATTTTATAGAATAAGTAGTTAATTAATGAATGAAGTACTCTCTCAATGAAATTAACTACTTGTAGATTTCCTAGGTTAGTCAAAGTAAATACATTTTCAAGATTAATTAATTAATCTATCAAGGGTATAATGGGCAAAATATGGTAATTTATGCATAAATTTTATAAAATGACATATATTGTGGTCCAGCTATTTTTAGAAAAGGGATGACATATAAAATGGAACGGAGGGAGTAGTAACTATGATTATGATCACTATTACTATGTGAAAGATGTAAAGATTGTTGGTTTTTTCTTGCTAATAATAACTTGCAATTTAATAATGTGTATTGAATTGTAAGTCTTGGAAATAGGAGTATTAATTACTATAATACGAACAGTCAAAATTCATTGAATCCCAAAATAAATATTAAATGAAAAATTAATATTTTAAATAATTTCAAGAAAATAAATTAATACTTAAAGAATATTTTTGTAATTCAACTTTTGACTGATATATGATGATATGATGAGATAATCTAAGAACAAACACATCATGTATATTTATTGATCTTGCTACTTGCTAGCATCACCAATTTGTGTATGCACCTTTAATATTGTTGTGATTTGCATCTGTCATATCAAGGATTATAGTGAGATGAATAGAATCGCTCCTTTCTTAATCAAAGATCTTGAATTCAACAGTAGAAATAGAACAAATTCTATTAAATAACAGTTCTCCTTTAATTGATCTTATGCGAGTAATTCCAACTTAATTAAAGCTTCAAAAATGGATATTACACATTGGATGAGAAATCAACCAAAAAAATAATATTATGTCTATCATTCTTTTAGTTAGACCAATATTCAAATTTCATGTCAAGTAACATAAACTCATACAGCCAAATTTAAAGCTAATCTTTAAGGTCTCAAAAAATGATTTGGAGAAATTTTACAAACTTGATTTTTTTCCAAGTAAAATGCATGTCGAAACATAACTTCAAGTTTAAAGAATCACAACTTCAAAAACTCACATTTTCAAGTTTCAACTTCAAAATCTATAATCAAACGGGAGCTTGATAATGCTCAACTCGATTTGTATATTGTAAATGAGGGCAAGTTTCCAATGATAACCCATGAAAACTCAGCCTCAAGCTATAAGGCTGTTGTTTTGACATGGAAATGATATTATATAGATATCTACATAAAGACTAATAAAATAAAACTTTGCTTATCAAGGTGAGTTTGCAGCAGACATGCTGCTACAAGCTTCTCTGCCTATGCACCACACTCTTCGGCTTGGCGTTGCAGTTACTGAACTTAACCTTGATTCAGCAAACTCAATGTCTATATCAGAAGCATTGGTACGACGAGAATCACAACAACGTCCATCTGTTTTATTCATCTGATCAATCAACGAGTGCCTCACACGACTAGCCATGGGACTATCTGTCAATCCTGCAATTCTTATGCCAGGAAGGTGGCATGAAGCCGCGGGAGAATTGGGATTGCTCAAAATGTCTTCTTGCAGAATCTCTCCTATCCTAGTCAGGATGCTGAATGCCAAGTTCAACAGAACACGAGAGTATGCTTCAAGAATTGAACACCCGATATCCTACAATGATAAGAGAAGAACAAAAACAATTAAGAACACATTAAGCAGCCAGGAAATACAATGACTCGTTTGGAGTCTTGATATTCTGGACATGGTATACACACCTCATAGCACTAGGGAGACACAATATAAGCTAAGCAATTAATTGCCAATACTATAGTTTGCTAGGACCATTTATTGAAGACTCTCTAACTAAAAGCAACATGACAAAATTCGAAACAAGGTCTTGTAAATTGGTAATATGTCAATGTTTCTGACCTCCCAGACCCACACTATCCGACCCACTACTGTAAGTACGGAATGTACAAACAATTCAACATGCAGCACACAGATGATATAGCTTTATCAACAGAAAGATTCTAGCTTTCTTTTAAATTACGGAGGAACAGTTCCCCTCATCTGAGAACCGCCATTCACGATCTATTCCTCCCCACTAATAAAAAAGATTGAGAATCTCGAGAACTGAAACAAAAATGAAGTAATGTTTATTACAAGGCTCTCCTTTCTATATTAATTCTATCTTATGGATGTAGCTAGTGGGACATAATTTTACCTTGCCATACTGGATCTTTGTGACATTGAGGAATGTCCGAGGAAGGTTTGGGTATTTATTCATGAGTTGCTGCAGAAGAGCTTCTGCTCTGCTTGATAACACCTCAATCTTGTCCAGTTCAGATATTGGATCTTTTTTGAAAGACCAAGATGTTCGAGCTGGAGATTTTCCACAGACATGGTCAGCTACTTTCTCTTTCCATGCAAGTATTGCAGCCTCCAACCTGTTAACAGCTTCAAGGGCATTGTGTTCAGATCTTACATTAAGGAAATTGAGCATATCCTCCACAGATGTTGATTCCGCATTCAGGATCCTATAAAGGTCCTCTCCAAGACTTGTCCTGCCAGACTGTTAGAGTGAATGGATTTTGTTACTCGGTTCATATGAACAAAGAAATACATTGTAGCAACTACAAAATAGCTTCAGTGACATAGCTCACTTGCCTTTGGAAGTGCTTCTTTAATGATTGTTGGAACAGGCATTTCAGACAAAACATTTTCGTTGATAGCTTTAGCTGCCTTGTATATTTGATTCACCAACTTACCCTGATTCAACAATTTGTTTCTTTCAGGATCAGAGAGCCCAGCTATGGGTACCTGGGGTGACGGAAGCCACCACCTTTTGCTCTCCCCAGCACTTCTACTTCTTCCTTCTGCTCGGCTACCCACTTCCGTATACCAAAACTCAGTATTAACCATTGAATCCAGAGCTTCCTAGACATTTCAAGAAATATAATATTTAGAATTAGAACCAAATTGATGCTTAAAAAGAAACGGTCTACTTTTCTAGGATTAAAGAGACCACGTACAAGAAGCATGGAGTCCAACTTCTGAAGTGCTGGAAGATTCATATGGATGTCTGCACGAGCTTTTGGAACCATGATCTGGTCAAACAGCAAGTTGAGCTTACATTAAACTTTACTATGATGAAATACATTTATTTAGTGAATGGCTAAAAGTCACAGATACCTCCAATTTCTGGCCATTAGAACCAGTTTGTTTAGCAGGAACCAACTCAATCATATGGTTCGTAGGAGAGAGCAACCACTCCATTTCTCTCTTCCATTTCCTCCTCCCATCCTCTGCAAGTGGCTCCAATTTCCAAAGTTCCCCAAACACTGATGCTGCAAATCAAGTAACAGTATGTCAAATCAGGAGGGAAAAGGAACAGTAATGGTGGTGTAGGCCATTAATAGAGCTATTTTATTGGCCTGTTAGACCTTTTAATTGTAACACAATGAAAGAGTTAGGCAAGGCAATACTTGAGAACAAAACCAAATTAGCAACTCTTATACCTGCAAGATTTGTAATGGCATTTGACAGTGCTAATGCAGTGGAAACCCCCTTGCTTCCTCCAGTCACATCCTCCCCCAGCAACAACTTTGCAAATTTTTCTTTCATTGTTTCCAAATCGGAAAACTGGGTTGTATAAGCCGGTTTTTCTTTTACATAGTAATGTTTTGGGCTTGCTGAGAAATCCCACTCCTCAGATCCCTGATCATCCCTCTTCATTGTTGTCCAGTGAGACGAGAAAGATCCAAAAACATTATTGCTAGAACTGCTGCTTGAGTCATCATCATCCAAGGAATCTGTAACACCTCCATCACCTCTGCTAGTGACACTTTGATTGTCATACGGCCGACTGTTCAAAATACTTTCAAGGCCATCATATGTTGTAATTCCTGAAAGTTATATTAATTTTAGTAGAGATGGAGGGAAGGGTAAAGGCTAATCCAAGACAAAACATTTGTTAATAAGATATAACGAGAAAATCGAGTACGGGCCATGATGCTTAAGTGTTGACTGCAAGACGGAAGAATAAATAAAATGATCACAAGAACATGCACAATTTATATGTCTTTTAATTAAAGACTTGCAGAAGATTTAAAAATTTAAGCATCTTAAATGTGCAATTCGACTATGTTACTTATACAGCATGGATGTTGCATAAGCATGACACCACTACCAGCATATTTAATTTGCAAGTATGTGTATGTTCATATTCTTGTCACTGCAAACTATTCTCTTTGTTAAATATATGAGAAATAAAAAAATGATCAGCTCAATGAACAAATTTGTCAAATTACTCCTTGACAAGAAGTAGGATGACTTAAATGGTAAACCAATAAAATATCAATACAGATGTAGATCTTCAAAGAAGATCAATTACTGAAGCACACAATTCCTACTTTTCTGTTGAATGTTATTTGCCTATATTCACAAGAAATAAAGATGACTAGATGTGTATATCAGTTAGCTCTACGTTTCTTTTTAAAATAGTAGCAGTTGATACAAACAGATGCCACAAACTGAAATGAAACTTCCCGAAGTAGCAGTTGATACAAACAGAAACTTTAAATCATTTCACAAAAGGAAAGCAGGCTTTGTCCCCTGTGTAGTTACTTCAGGTGTTGCATGAAATTGTAGTGAAGCTTTTAGTTTCAAAGAACTACTAGAGTTAGGTCCACCATTTTACCAAGCATATTTTAATTGTAGACAAGAACCAGGGAAAACTACCACAGATCTCTGCATGGAGAGCTTAATGATAAATCACTACCACAAGTGAGGTTCTGGGGAGGATATAGTATATGCAGACCTTACCCCTACCTTAGGAGGTAGAGAAGCTGTTTCCGACAGACCTTGGCTAAAAAAAAAGTATTGTTATAATTTCAAAATATAAGAGTATTCCTCTCCTTCCCATCTATGAAATTATTAAAATAAAAAGTAGAAAATTTCAAAGCATAGTTCCTCCCATGTGACTTATAATTTCAAAATATGCCTAACTAGTGCTGGGTCCCACCCTAGGACTGTTTGTCAACTGAAAAAAAGTATATTTTTCAACCTTTGGCAGTTTCAAGCCATTGATCCCAGCATTTGAGTTGTTAATTTACTGAGACTAAAGCATTCACCAAATAACTAACATGGCAGTGTTCAGATTCAAGAAACATGTGCTTCACAGAAGTCAAAGAAACTACACTGAACATGTAGACAAACAAGGTGGTTAGTAAATGTCGGATTCACAATCTAAATATTAGCATTCACTTATAAATTTTTTGGCACTTACCCCTGATATTGTGCTAAATTATCCATAAAGATGACTAAGATATCATTAACATTGTTAACTCCCAACGCAGAACTAAATAGGAAACTACCCAGATTTAGAAAAAGTTGTGTTCATGGCACATTTGACTGTTCATTTAGGAGCTCTAAAGATGTGGCAAACCCCCCTCCGGATACACACTAGAGTTCCGCTAATCCCAGCTTAAGATCAACTAAGTTACTTCAACAACATGAAACATTAATTTTCTATTCACTATGAGATGCAAGTGCAACTACTTGATACAGTTACTTGGCATTTATTCTGTCATCTACCTTCTACAGCTTTCTTTCTTTTTTTAAATAGGTAAAAATATTTCTGTCTTCTACAGTTTTCTGAAAGAAGCATTAAATCTGTAGGGCAATATTACTTTGAATGCTCTACTACTCCTATTATGGTCCAAGAATGGAAGGACATCAATGGTCATTACCTTCCTACTGACATAAACGTGACTGATATTAAATATGTCATGGTCAAAATACATATGCTGTAAAATGGAGAGCCATATCACAAGAGCATTGATGCATAGTAGGGACCCAACACTCATAGCTTCTTTACAAAATGCTCTCTCATATCAATGATAGTTCCCTACAATGGTCTCCACAATTCTTACAAGGGCGTGGACAACGTCTGGTCCTTGTACCAAATTGTAGATAATGACTCTTAATACAAGCCCAATTTATAGCGTTATTTAATTTTGCTTTTGAGATGCAGCATTATAGAAACTAATCTATTTGTTAAGTACATTACCAACAAATAGCAATCATAGGAATGTTAATGTACTCCATTTTGTATGACCCACACCTAAAAACAATCCCAGTAGAGAAAACACTAGAGATTGTTGGAGCAACATTTTGTGGAACTTTTTGCCCACCCAACCGACATATTCTTCGACTCTAACAACTATCCCTCAATCCAAAGCAAGTTGGGATCGTCTATATGAAACTTCATTGTCTACATCGCGCCAAATACAAAAAAAGAATATTTGTAACTAGTAAGAGGGGTAAGCTTACTCTGATTTTCATCAAAGTCAATGCTGATCTCTCTATCTCTTGTACAGCAGGCAAGTCTACTCCTCATGATTACCATCTTTAGCAATCTTGATTTCCCTTTAGACCAAAATGTACTTCAGATAACTGGAAATTATCTCAAAAAGATGCTGTTCAACAAACACCTATGATAACCAAACAGTGAAAATGTCAGATGGCAAGATACAATTAATGCAACTGTTATCATTTTGAAAATAAGGCAAAAAAGTCATCAAACAAGGAAAATACATTAAAACCCTCACACTTGTCATTATTATTATGCTTTGAAGTAAAAGCTACCACACTAATATTCCTCTTATCCCCAGAAAGAAGTGGAGTAAGAAAATGAAAGCACTTGAATATTTAAGATCATCCACAATTTAACCAAACCAACAAAAACAACAACATACCCCGTGTAATCCCACAAATAAGGTCTAAGAATGGTCGCATGTACGCGAACATTTAAGATAGAGAGGCTGTTTACTATAGATCCTCGGCTCAACAATTAAACCAAACCCTTCAATAAAATTTGTTCCTAAATTTCAAAACCAAACACCCTTTTAAAGTTCATTAAAACTGATTACTATTGTTTAGTTACATGTAACTCTCAACAAGTCAATTTTAGCTAACTTCACAGTCCAAGCTTCTCATTCCAGTGTGCCCCAAAAAGACAGAAATAAAAAAGTAACAGTTCCAAAAACCAATCAAAACAGAATACTTATCATATATGGTCCATAAAAAATTAAAGATTTGTGACACCAATCATAGTAATGGTCCCAGTTTTCTAAGTCTCCAATTTGACTCAGAGCTCAAAAATACTCTTCTTAAAATATGAGTCCATCATAGTCACTGCTCGAGCCTTGAAACAACAAAAGTTCAGAGAAAGAAAAAGAAAACCACTTTATTTTACTGCTTTAAAAATAGTTCATCATTATTTTAAAGAAAAATAAGGATTTGGGTGTAAAAAGAGAACCTTTTTGCGTAATAAAAGTAACTCTTTTCAGATGAAAAAGTCATAAAAAAGATTTGGATAGTGTCAGAACCTTCAGATTTATCATTATGTGGATTCTTTTCTTTTTCACATATGTTCAAAATAAAAATAAAAAATCAAATTAAATCAAGAAAAAACTACTATAGAAAAGTTGAATGTCATTAAATCTAAAACCCCTTCATGAAAAAAAAAAAAAAAAAACTAACAGAAGGCCAAAAATAACAAATTTGCAGCCCCTAAACCCCCACCAAAGGCAAAAAAATTGTTTTTTTTTCCTGAGCTGATTTTGGAATTTGGTCTGGTTAGCATAAGGTTTGATCCCCCACCCATCCCCATGACAAGAAAATAAAGAAAAAAACAAGAAATGGAGAGTGAGAACAAAATCAAGAACAGACCTTTATATGATCAAATGAAGATAGAATTCATTCATCTATCCTCTCTGAAGGAAAAAAAAATGGGGTGTCATTGAGAAAGAGCTGCATTTATATATCTACAGATTCTTGATACTGAAAAGTAAAGATTGGTCTTTTTTTTCTTTCTGGTGAGAAGTGTGAAAGAGGTGGAAAATGAAGGTATGAAAGCAGTGGTGGAAAAAGAAAAAGAATGCAGAGAAGACAAGTTTGGGGGAGGAAAGGAGGAGATAGTGTGTGACAAGTGAGGTGGGAGAGTGGGTAGAGAGAATATTTTACTAGTATTGTATAGAGTAACAAATTTTTGAGTCAAGACAAAAAGAGGTACATGGATTAAAAAAATTGAAAAACACCAAAAGTAACCCCAACAAGAAATGGTCCATAAATATATTTTACTTATATACCATATATATTTGACATAAATTATTAGTTTCGTTTTCATACCTAACTAAATTTAGATATACTATGATGTAAACTTAGATACACCCTAATGTAACGGCTTAGCCCGTTAGTGATATTGTTAGCTTCGGGTCAGCACTAAGGTTTACCCCGTCTTACCGAGATTTGTCTAAACCCAATTAAACTTTGACCCACATCGACAAGGCTGACACAAGAATGACTCTGATACCATTATAACGGCTCAGTCCGATAGTGATATTGTCCTCTTTGGGTCGAGATCCATACAACTTTAAAACGCATCACTAGTTAGTAAGGTTTGCTTACTTATATACCCAACATCTCTCATGTATATTTGTCAATGTGGGACTTCTTATCTTAAGAAGTTGTGTCACACCCGATCTGTCACATGACATAACTAGTGGTCTCAAACTCTTGTAAGAGCGTAGAACTCTTAATAAAAAGCCGAGAGAAGTGCTGAAAACACCCCTAAACTTAGCGAGAATTTAGGGGTGTATTTCACTCATGTTGCAAGATCTGGGCTGTATTAAAGTTCAGTTAGTTAAGTAAATAGATATTTTTAAGACTGTCAATAATTCAGATTATAACAAATAATTCGTAACAAATTTAGGAGTATTTTCAATAGTTTTTCTATCAAACTAACGTCATAAACTTAATGACTGTACAATTTTTAAATAGCCACATGGTTTATTATGATAAGTGGAATATTACCCTTCTCATTTCAATTTATATGTCTTATTTAAACTTGATATTAAATTTTAAAAAGTTAAGAGGCTTTCTTAATCTTGTAGTTTTTAATTAAAGATATGTAGAATGTATCAAAATATTATTTAATTTGATAGTCATAAACATATCACGTAAAAAATTAAAATTAAATAATTATCAGAAAAGGAAATGAATATATTTTTAACAACGAATTTTTTTTTAAAAGATAAATAAATTAAAATACAATAAATATTTGATTAAAAAATGAAACTCACTCACTTCTTAAACTACTTTATAGTATTGTAACACAGCATGCTGAAAGGATTTAACAGTGTACTTACTTGATTTGCTATGTATTTGTGATCAGTTGATGATGCTACTTGAGAGGAAGATGTTATATTATTATTATTTTATTATATTATATAGAGAGAGGTAGATCGATTAGATTTAAATTAGTCGTTATGCAAGTTAATTAATGTAATTAACTTGAAACGAGATTAAGGAAATTTACAAATAGTTTTAGTCAATGAAATTTAATTTGACTACTCACCATCTCCAACCCTAATCTCTATTTTACTCTCCAAATATAAAGTTCTTTATTTTTTCAGACAATCAACTCCAACCTAATTCTCTATTTTACTCTCTAAAAACAGTCTTTTCCTCTCTCCTCAATATTATATTATTTTTTTCTATTTCATTCTTATTTTCTTATTTCTGATACACATAATTTATTTCTTCTTCTTTTTCAAATAATCACTATATAATTTTATGTAATATAAAAATTTATTTTTTCAAATTCTTTACTTAATATAAAATTATATTTTTCCTAAATTTATAAATAACACAAATTGCAAGTTAATATTATATAATATACAAATTAATGGACAATTCAAAAATAAAAGTGAAATTATTAATGAAGATTATTTACATTGCTCCCATAAATGCTCTATTAATGCATTACGGAGTTTAAAATCAGCATTTTTATCCTTAATTATTTTATGTCTAGCTAAAGATTGTTCAAATCGGAGATTTTCATGCAACAAGAACAACTACGAATAATTGAAAAAAGAAAACAATAAGCACAACAGCAATCACAACTACACTAATTATGTGGATCATAAATCTGAAAAATGACCTATCGGATTACTAAATTATCGTTGTGATAAAATTATTATGTTATGTATTGTTATCTTGTATTTACATTATTATGTCATGTATTGTATTTTTAAATTAAAATTTTCATCTTATCATTTTAATTTTGTGCATTCTTCAATAGTGAAAAATTAATAATGATATCAAACTATATTAAAGTGATGAAATTAAAAAAATTGAAACATTATTAATTCGGGATGAAAGTAGTATATATTAAATAATATTTTGTTTAAATGTTATATTACATTTAAAATGAATTACTAATATTAGAGATATAATTAATGGTCTTATATGAGAAATAATATGTTAACTATAAAATAATAATAAAATAATGAAAAAGTGAAATAGAGAGGTGAATAGTAGTTCTTCAAATTTGGAGAACTACTATTCACCTCTCTATAAATAGAGAATACAGAGTCATTTAGAGGGTGGTTGGAGAGCACATTATTTATTTTATTCTCCAAATATAGAGAATGGAAACTAAAATAGAGTGGGGTTGAAGATGGTCTAAGTAAAATTCAAAAAAAAAATAGTCTGATCATAAATTACTATAACTGAAAATCTTATAAAGATTTTCTATCAATGAAAGTTGAAGGTTCACTTTCAAGTAACTATATATATAAATTTAGGATTATTGAACTTAATTTATTTTTTTACAAATATAACATAATATTACTTTAGTCAATAAAAGAATAAACTCCTTAAACAATTACCCATTTTTGAAAAATTGACCAAGAATATTACTTACTTTTATTTCTTTTAGGACTACAATATCATTGTGTTATTCTTATTTTTCTCAAAATATATACTTGGCATAATAAAAACATATTTCTATTAGGATGACATGTCACATTATTATTATTTTTAACAAGAATTTTTTAAACTCTTTTAAATCATATCCAATAAAAAAAATTATTTTTCATATTATTAAAAATGCCATGTCACATTAACAAGAAATTCTTATGCTCGATTAGGAAAAAAATATCTGATATCATCATCTCTCTTCTTGATCCAAGTAGCCTTGCTCCTCTGTAATAACATTGTAGAGGGAGTAATATTTAACAATTAGTTTGTTAGAAAAAATAAAATATCAAAGATTTGAAAGCTGAAGGGGTTGTTTATTAAAAATATTAAAGTAATATAAAAGTATTATATTAAATATTTTAAAAATATGAATTTAAAGAAAGACTAATATAGAATAAAAAATTTAGAGTTGACTTCTATGCCAAAAATTATCCGGGGCAAAAAGAACAAGTGGATCATCTTTTCAAAAAAAAAAGATCTTTATAAAATAAAAATCAAAACAATGTTTAAAAAAAACTATTCTATTTAGTCCCACACAATATGAGGTTATTAATTTTATAAATCCTCACCGATCATATTCTTTTGTTGAACTTCATTTCAAATTAATATTGTACAATTAAAAAATACAATTGCAAAAATAATTTTAATATTCCTACTAATTAGTACCACTTGTATTTTGGATATTTTTGTAATAATTCCTCCAACATTATGTGGCTAGCTATTATGACATGGACTCTTCAAAACTATCCACAATACAGTAACTTCATTTTCAAAATTTATCTACATGTATGAGATTAAGGAAAAAACTAGTGTCTACAACTCTACATGAACATGAAATTCCAATAAGTTAGTTAGTAATTCAATCGTTTTTAATTACTGAAAAGTTTGTTTGTCTTTTAAAATTTTTTTAATAATCCTAAATTCTCTTGTATCACATTGTTTTTTACTTGAATTTTGTTATATCGTATTAATTGTTTCTTAAATCATATCATAGAATATCTTTTAATTATTCATTATATAGCAATCGATTTGATTGGTTGCATTATTACCAATTTTTTCTTTATTTATTATTTAATAATCATATTTTATCATTTGTCCTACTAATTTTATATCAATAGTAACTCTACTCCGTCCCCTATTTTTTTAAAATTTTATAATATAATGAGTTTATTCTTCAAACTCTTGGTGTACAACATGATATAATAATAAAAAACGATACAATCTATTCAAATATTAAATTTATCAAAATAATATGATACAATACGTTATAAAAAACTTATCATAACCAACATAACACTTTATAATTATGAAAAATAAAATGCTGAAACTACTTTTTATATATAATTGATGATGCCATATTAGCAAAGTATGGAAATAGAAGTAACAACATTTTGGTGAACAATTGTGATCAACCACCCTCTTTTGTCCAGTTGGCTGTTCGTGAGGATCTTCGTGACAAGTAAGCTATTTGTTTCGTTCACTAAAATGATGTAAACTCTTAGTGCTAATTAGAGACGGAGCTAGGTGAGGGTTTGGACAAACCCATTAATTTTTTTGTAGACTCTATATTTGTATTAGAAAATTAAATGATATATATTTATATTAACCTATGAATCACTAACAAAATTGATTGACAGTTCTGTGATAAAGAAGGTGTGATGAAAATGTCTTTCACTGGTGTTGTGGATTCAAACCCCATTAACAAAAAATTCTCGAATCCCGAAACTTCTAATCCAGGCTCCGCCTGTCACTGCTAACTCCTCTAATATGTGTATTTTTTGTAAATATTTAAGGCTATAAGACTAAAAGAGATGTTGATATATTTTATGTATCTTTAATTTAAGATAATAAGATTAAAAAGTCTTCTTTATTCTGTTAAATTTTATATCAAATTAAAATTGCACAATCAAATTGAAACGAAAGAAGTAAGAATAATATATTTTTACTTAATAAGCAATAATATTGGCCACATTAAAAAAGTATGTATGTTCATTTTGAAAAGTTAATTTACCAAAAACTTTACTAGTTGTAAATAAGATGATGGAAGTGATATGTGACAAAACTTAGTGGAAGAATTCGAAAATCTAAAATATAGTACTACTACAATTATTGAATGAGAGCCTCTTTCTTTCTTTCCCTTTCACAATTTGTTTTTTTCATACCTTCATTTAATTTCAGCCATTTATTTATAATAATTTCGTATGGCAATTGTTATATCATATATTTGTTTTTAGTGTAAATTGTTTTAGGTTAAGGTTCTGACATCTATGATCATTTACACTCTGTTTGAATCATTGTTTTCCATTATTTCATAATATATTGTATTGTACTGTATTGTAATGTACTATATGGTAGATACAATGTTTGGCTATACTGTATTGTTTGTTGTTGTTTAATAGCATTTTTATTGTTTGATTTGACTATATCATACTGTATTGTAATTTATAAATTTACTAAAATGTCCTTAATTATTCTAGGGTAGGAGGTTTGATTGAGATTAAATAATATAGGGTAAAGGGTAAAATAATATCATGAAATATTAAATAAGGATATAATTATAAAAAGAAATTAAGTAACAATGAGAGCACACCAAATCGGTTGTTCCATAAAACGGGGGTTTTCATTGTTACGTAACAACGAAATTTAACAATACAATACAATATATTTTAAGTAACAATCAAAACAAACATTGTATGTATGGTAACAATACAATACAATACAATTGATAACAATGATCCAAGTCTAACAACATCCTAATCAAAATCATAGCTTTTGACAATACTTTTACAATTTTTGAAGTTATATTTGGACATATGTTTTATTTGAAAAAAATAATAATTGAATTTTGTGAGCACAAGTCCAAAAAATAGTCTAAGCCAAAATATTTGAAGTCAAAATCTGATCTAATTTGATGGCCAAACAAATATTTTGAACATTAATTATCTAAATCTAATTTAAAATCTATGATCAAACATTAGCTTAATCAAAAGTTTCATCCTTTGTATACAAATGTTATTCATTTTATACTCATTTTTTTTAATGATTTTGGAAGCATATAGGAACAAAATTTGTATATATTCACCCTCCCCGGATTCTATTCATAGAACTATGTTGAGTATGTTATATATTTTTATATAATTACGAATCATTGTTTGATGGGTAAAGTAATAAAAGAAATATGTCACTTGTATACATAGACAAATCAAACGAAATTTGTCTTAGCCAAATTAAAAATTCTGTGTGACTATGTTTCTTGTAATTACTCCAAATATTACTCTTGATATTCGTCTTGATAAATGAGCTTTTCTTCATAAACGTAGCTCTATGATCTATAAAAGTAATTTTTTTAACATCAAAGCCCGTCTAGCTCAGTTGGTAGAGCGCAAGGCTCTTAACCTTGTGGTCGTGGGTTCGAGCCCCACGGTGGGCGTTTTTAATTTTTTCATCATTTAATTACAATATTTTTAATTTTTTCATATGAAGAAGGAATTTAATAAGTTACATATTTTAAAGGTATTTTTTCGAACCCTTTTTTTGTATTTTTTTTATTAAAGGTAAAAGATGCTCTTAAATACTAACTAAAATTTGATGTAACGTCAAAAAAAATTGTAGTGATGGTATCTAATAACTAGAGTTAATTCAAATGCAACTATAGGATATATAGCTATAATACACGCGTACTTAGAAACATTGTTCCCTTTCCACAATAAACTTGGACTAATCACCTTTTACCTTTAAAAAGGGTGGGGGTATATGTTTACTTGGAGACTTTTGAAATTGGAGCCCGGAAAAAAGCCGGATCACATTATATATATCTTCTTTTTTTAATAAATTTTTATAAGAGACTGTTTTTATAACTTGAATTTATGCGCAAACAACTTTATTAAATGAATTGTTAGTGTTATTATGTTTAAAATAAAAGGTCTTGATTTTAAATCGTTGGACTTTTTCAACCCTTCATGCTAAATAAGTTGATTATTTATTTAACTATATTAAGTCAAAATGATTGGACTAATTTCTTTTCACCTGTTCTATATAATTAGAGGCTCCTCAAGAAAAATTCTCAACTAAAAGTAGTTAATAGTGATAGAGGCGCCCATTTAATTATTAGTTCTATGTACTTGTAATTTAGTAGTCCTAAGTAAATTATTTGATTAAAAAATAACCCCACATTTAGTGTCAACTTCAACATCAAGGACATAACTAGTATCTTTGAATTTCCTTTGATTGACTTAATTAAATGAGGTTAGTATTGTCATAAATTCTTTTAGTTGTTAGATGCTCAAAATAACTTATTTTCTTTTATGAAAACTTGATAACCTTTGATACGTTACATTGCACATCATTTTTATTTTTGTTTTTCGTTAGAGCAACTATATATATATATATATATATTATAAGGCACTACAAGACACAACAACTAATTGGGGTGCACTAGTTTAAATGTGTGCACATGATTGGCTAGTTTCAAACTTGCAATTTCATAGTGCAAACTGAAGTTCAAAATTATCACTTCACATAACAAGTTTTAGCTTAGTTTAGATATTTAATCCATACTTATATCTTAGTATATTAATTTTACATTTTTGTATTTGGTAAAACTACCATACGGATCGATATTGAATAACCTACTTTAACTAACATGCACTAGCTGTTTTAGTACATCCATCGTATTTAAATCCCGAGTTAGCCTATGCTTCCACTTAAGACCTATCAACATCAACAAACAAACCAATCAACCTTAGCCTTTATATAACGAAATATCATTTTCACACGTATTATTTATTGTTCAAAATGGACCGTTAATTATTCAAAATGAACCCATCATATCATCATACATATATATATATATATATATATATATATGGCTTAAGTCATCTGCAGCCCCTTAAATTGTCCGCATATTTCACTTAAACACTTCTGTTATATTCTAGGTGTTTTGATGATCCTCACAAATGCAGGGGCCTGGTCCCTAGCAGAGTGCTCTCGTCCAGATACAAATGGAGTACAGCTGTAAAGCTGTCATGTCAGGTGGTAGGTGAAAAGTGCAATGTCCTACACCAATAGGAAGAGCGGACGAGATTGTATGTTTCAGTGTCTCACAAATGCAGGGACCTGGTCCCAGGCAGAGTTCTCTCGTACAGATCTATAATGGGGTACAACTGTAAAGCTGTCGTGTCAGAGGTTGGTGAGGCGTCAGCGTACTACACCAATCAGAATGGACTAGGGTGTTTGTCCAACGGGTAATAACTCTTTATGGTTGATATTTTCTACATGACAAACACCATATTAAATTCATTCATCCTAAGAAGGAAGTCAGCCAACAAGCCTTTTCAAGAACCCAAAAAGAAGTTTGCAAGGGACATGGTCCTGGCAAGACTGCGACGTGAAAAGGTGACAAGACAACTGTCAGAAAAGTTGCCACCTCTGATGTGGTAGGTGCACAACCTTTCTAAACAGCAGGCCTTCAGCCAATACGAGTGTTTCAACGAGTTTGTGTTGATTTATATCATCTTTTTCCAAAATACACAAACTTAAGATTTGGCAAGCAAAAACTCACAAGCTAAAAAGAAGAAAGCCATCTTCAAGGAAGAACTCAAGCACAAGAACACAGACAACAAGGACCTGATCAACAGAAGAAGTGCTTTCCGTACCTGCTGTTGTTATTGATTGTTTGTATTGAGCTTAACTTGTAGGATTCGTTTCAGTCTTGTTAGAAACGTTTCAAAGTGTTGTTTGAGTCTTTGTAAGAACATTGTTAGAGTTAACTTTATGTTTTACGGTTAAAGTTTATATTAATCAGTGAGGGTTAGTATAGTGGGCAATGAATGTATTGCTTTGTTGAAGTCTAAGTTATCTAAAGTTAGGTAGCTTAGTGGGCAGTGTGGTATCTGCTCTGGCTCATCTAAGTAATAGGAGGTATTTCTTAGAGTTGGGATTAGCAGGCTAATCTCAGTTTGTAAACTTGCTTTTGCTTTTGCTTGAAAAAGATTAGTGAAAGAAGTTTGAAAAGTCTTGGCAGGCCATGTCGTGGTTTTACTCCCTTGAGCAAGGAGGTTTCCACGAAAAGTTATTTGTTCACACTTTACTTTCAACACTTATTTTACTGTCTGTTATTGTAACTGTGCTGAGGACCTGGTCCCATCGAAACAAGTGGACGCTAACTTTTAGTTACTGTTCTTGCTGAGTCAAGGGACCTGGTCCTTGACTGATAAGTGGACGCATACATTCCAACAAGTGGTATCAGAGCTTGGGCTCTCTATCTGGTTAACACCAAGAGAGAAGTTCCTACGAGAAATGGCGTCACCATTGAATCAACAAAGAAGTCAGTCCTCCACAAGACCTCCTCTACTTGATGGTCAGTTCTATAGATATTGGAAGATTCGGATGAGAGACTATCTCATGGATGAGGACATAGAAGTATGGGACGTCATATGTAAAGGTCTTTATGTGCCAACTATGGAGGTTAAAGATGGAGAGGTCACAAGAGTCATTCCCAAAACTCGACAACAATATAATGACTCTGACAGACCATTAGTCCAGAAAAATCACAAAGCAAGGAAGCTACTGATGTGTGGCCTTAGTGTAAATGAATACGATTTGATCTCATCTTGTGAATCAGCCAAGAAAATCTGGGATCTGTTGAGAACAACTTATGAGGATACTGAGGAAACAAAGAAATCTAAGTTAGATCTCTTTACTACTCAGTATGAGAGTTTCACCATAAAAGAAGGTGAATCTATTCATAAAATGCATACCAGATTCTCTACTATCACCAATGAGCTCATGCTTCTTGATGAACCTGTTCCGGTGTGCAAGCAAGTCTCTAAGATACTGGAAATTCTTCCCAGATCTTGGACAAATGAATTTGTGTTTGTTGATGAGACAATGGATCCTGAAGAGGCGACTCTAAATGCATTGTTTAATCATCTTCAAGTTCATGAGATGCATAGAAAAGATAAGGGTCTCATTTTCAAAGGTGAAGACATAGGGGCAGATCTGACTGGTGATGCTAATCAGAAGGGAGAAGCAGTAAGGAAAGAATCGCTAGCTTCTAAGGTGTCACAAAGTCACTCCATAAGAGACTGTCCTATGCATGAAGCTGACCACAATGAAGTAAAAGACAAAGAGGGGGACCAGGTCCGTCCCAAGATAAGCAGAAGAGAAGTTTTTTTCCAGACGATGAAGAAGGATCTGGCAGCATGGGAAAATTCCTCAAGTGATTCAGATGATTCTGAACTCTCAGATGATGATTTCATGGAAAATTCAGATGAGAAAGATGCTGATGAAAAGGTAACTCTATCAGATTTCAAGCAAAACTTGAATATCTTTTCTACTAGTAAATTGAGAAAGCTAGTTGTTGTATTACTTGATTTGATAAGTGAGCTGACAACTGACAAATATCTCGTAAACAATAGCCTAGACATCTCTCAAGATGGAAAAAAATGCTTCAGTAGCCCAAATATCTGATATTGAAAGTCAAATGGTTGTTCTAGAAGCTGAAACTCTAGAACTGAATGAAAAGATAAAAGAGGCGACTACTACCGTTTTTAAAGGAAAGAACGAAGCCAACAACATGCAGTTGGAGCTTGAAAATAAGCTGCATACTGCTGAAATGAAGATGAAATTGGCTTTGGAAAGAAATCTTGAGTTGGATAGGGACTTGGTCCGTGTGAAAGAGGAACTGGAAAAATCCCTCAAATGGACCAATTCCTCTAAGATTCTTACAAATCTGATTGGTAAAGGCAACAATAGTAGAAGAGGATTGGGCTGTGAAAATATAGATCCCCCATACAATCCTCACAGAAAATCTGTATCTGATGTTGATGATTTGTTGTGTGTGCATTATGGTCGAGATGGACATCTTAAGAGAGATTGTCATGTGTTGAAAAATTATGGAGGAAGTTCGTCAAACTATTCCAAACAGCGGAATAGACTGAAGAAGGGACCTGGTCCTGCTCATGGTCCCAAGTTGAAGAAAGCCAATCTGCTTTACTGGACAAAAGATTTTCTTATCACTCCGTTAACTGCTTACTGGGAACTCCGTCTCAAATGGGTTCCCAAGGCTAACAAGTGATTTGCTATGCAAGTGAGAGGAGGTAACATCAGTCAGTGTGGTTTATGAATAAGTGGATGCTCAAAGCACATGACTGTGAAAATTACAAAACTTCCTCTCTCTCAAGGCACTTCAAGGTGGAGGTGTCTCTTTTGGCAATAACATGAAACGGTACATTCTTGGTGTAGGTAGGACTTGAAAATCTGTGAAGCACTCTATTAAAATTGTGTACTATGTCAATGGTTGAAGTACAATCTTTTAAGTGTTTCACAGATATGTGATGAATGAAATGAAGGTGCAATCCTATCATAAAATGTGTGGTCACAAACTTGCTCTCTCGGGTGATGATCTTGATTGAAAAGAGAAGCAAGAACATGTATATTGCTGATTTGAATACTGCTCGTAGTGACAGTCTCACTTGCCTTAGTGCTCAAAGTGAGAATGTTGAGGTATGACATGAGAGACATACTCTTGTGAATGTTTCTCTACTGCACAAACTTGTGTCAAGGGACATGGTCCTCGATCTGCTCAAAATAAAATTTACAGATGACAAAGTTTGTAACGCTGGTATTAAAGAGAAGCAGATCAGAACATCCTTCAGGTGGAATAAGCAGGCTTTTAATCTTCCAAAGAACTTCCAGCTGAAGTGGTAAATACTACATGTTGTGTGACCAAAAGGATGATATAGAGCTCAATATTGATGAAATAATAGTTGCAGTATACTCTTCCTCCAGCAAGGCTTATTTGCTGTATAAAAGGGTGCTCATGTGATTTTTGATGAGTGTGGAAGAGTTGAGAAGATGCAAAAGATAGATGATTCTGAGATGGAAGGGTTGATTCAGATTCAGAGAGATGGTCTAAACAATGAGCTTGCTGAAGAATATCCTCTTCATGAATCCAACAATCTCAAGGAAGCTGATGCAGATTATGAACCTGATGAGGGACCCGGTCCTGTAGACAGTGCTGAACAAGGATGATGCAGTTCAAACTGATAATGTGAATTATGAAGGTGAGAATGAAGAAGTTGATCAAGCTCAGTTTGAAAGAAGCAAAGTATAACACTCGGTTCCCAACAAGCTAAGGTTGTCCAAGTTCCTCATCAACAATGGCTTTAAAAGAGTGAGTTCTAAATGAGCATGATGGGAGATTTCTTCTTAGAGCTACAAATTCAGCAAACCTCTAAAGGTACCTTCTTTTGTCAAGAAAAGTTCATCAAGGAGCTGTCAAAGGCTTAAAGTTCTTGAAGTCAAGACAATGCTTAAAAGGGGTAATGTCATCATAAAGGATTTCTAAGACAGGGACCTGGTACCAGTTCTGAAGAAGATTCATATTATGGATGCCAAGTCAATTGATACTCTCACGGGGACCAACTCGAAGTTGGATGTGGATAGATCTGGTCTAGATGTAAATGATGCAAGTGTCAAGTGTCAGGATTTATTCAAGATTCCAAGATTATCCAACGAAATCACATTTGAAGGCTGCTCAGAGAATCCTAAGACAATTGAAGAAGACAGGGACCTGATTCTATTCTGCTCATCAGGAGACTTTTTGATTTGGAAAACATGGTGATGCTGATTATGCTGGGTATCAGGTTGATGGAAAGAGTGCCTCATGAGTGGCTTATGCTATAGGCTGATCTCTCGCTCATGGGGAACTAAAAGGCAAGATTCAGTTGCTCTTTCATCAACTAAGGTAGAGAATGATGTAGCAAGTGCAGCTTGATGGGTTCAACGTTTGTGGATCAAGCAGCATCTTGAAGCTCTTAGAAGACCTGGCTGAGTTAATCAAACTGATTATTGGGAATACTGAACCCTCTTGAATGAATCCTGCCTAAAGCAATCAACTCTCTCATGACTATGCAAAAAGAGCAGGGGGGGAAATTGTTAAGGTATGAGATCAATGATGTTAGGGGGAACACATGCTAGCTACTTGTAGAGGGACATGATCATGCCGATAGGGGGAACAAATGCTAACTACTTGAAGAAGACCTGATCATGTGAGTTTGGAGTCGAGAACTTAATGAAATGATTATATTTGAATTTGACCCAAAAAGTTCTTAAAAATGTGCTTCGGAAGTTACCGGAAACTTGTTTAGCTGTATATAAAAAGATCCGTTTCGTTTTTCAAAAATACGACTTCATATTCTTGTTTAGGGGGTCAAATTGAGTGGGAAATGGGTCTAACCCAAATTTTAGAGCAACCGTATCAAAATCCGAAATTTCCAAGTGAAGCCTTTTTCGAGGGTCTACTTTGGAGGGTCATATCTCCTAGCACACAAATTATTTGGCTGGCCAATAATATATCCATGGAAAGCCCTTTGAGTTAGCTACCTAACGCACTTCGTTTCACCTCATTCGGAGTTCGGACGAAGAAGTTATGCCCATTTTCGTAAAATCTGTCCGGCAGGAAAGGCAATTTCCAGTGAGCGTTTTACTGTTCACCCGCCTCATTT
>NW_006239233.1:211553-248636 GCF_000226075.1 Solanum tuberosum
TGCAATGAATGACTATGTGGCTCGTATAAGACCCCTTCGGGGTCGAATACGCCATGTTACGACTAGGGGGTACTCTCGGGTCGTGACAATAAAGGGAATCAATGCCAGCTACTTGAAGAGGACCTGGTCCTCCCGATAGAGGGAAGATGTTTGTCATCATCAAAAAGGGGGAAAATGCTATCAAGATGTTTTGATGATTTGACAAATTTTGGGGATGATAAAACTCCAGTTACTCGAAGAGTTCTTGTTGATAGGGGGAACTGGTGAATAAGTATGTTATCATCAAAAAGGGGGGAAATGTTAGTTCAAAGCTGATATGCGATGTTAGATCGAAGTTGATATGAAGTTTTGATGATTTAACAAACTTATCGATCTAACAAGGAACCAGATCCGTGTTATTGGGACTGCTGACAGGGAAATGAATGAATAAACTTAGTGTGAGGAATATTTGTGTGCAATCATCAAAAAGGGGGAAAATGTTATATTCTAGGTGTTTTGATGATCCTCACAAATGCAGGGACCTGGTCCCTAGCAAAGTGCTCTCGTCCAGATACAAATGGAGTACAGTTGTAAAGCTGTCATGTCAGGTGGTAGGTGAAAAATGCAATGTCCTACACTAATAGGAAGAGCGGACGAGATTGTATGTTTCAGTGTCTCACAAATGCAGGAACCTGGTCCCAGGTAGAGTTCTCTCGTACAGATCTATAATGGGGTACAACTGTAAAGCTGTCGTGTCAGAGGTTGGTGAGGCGTCAGCGTACTACACCAATCAGAATGGACGAGGGTGTTTGTCCAACGGGTAATAACTCTTTATGGTTGATATTTTCTACATGACAAACACCATATTAAATTCATTCATCCTAAGAAGGAAGTCAGCCAGCAAGCCTTTTCAAGAACCCAAAAAGAAGTTTGCAAGAGACCTGGTCCCGGCAAGACTGCGACGTGAAAAGGTGACAAGACAGCTGTCAGAAAAGCTGCCACCTCTGATGTGGTACAGCCGGCCTTCAGCCAATAGGAGTGTTTCAACGAGTTTGTGTTGATTTATATCATCTCTTTCCAAAATACACAAACTTAAGATTTGGCAAGCAAAAACTCACAAGCTAAAAAGAAGAAAGCCATCTTCAAGGAAGAACTCAAGCACAAGGACCTGATCAACAGAAAAAGTGCTTTCCGTACCTGCTGTTGTTATTGATTGTTTGTATTGAGCTTAACTTGTAGGATTCGTTTCAGTCTTGTTAGAAACGTTTCAAAGTGTTGTTTGAGTCTTTGTAAGAACATTGTTAGAGTTAACTTTATGTTTTACGGTTAAAGTCTATATTAATCAGTGAGGGTTAGTATAATGGGCAATGAATGCATTGCTTTGTTGAAGTCTAAGTTATCTAGAGTTAGGTAGCTTAGTGGGCAGTGTGGTATCTGCTCTGGCTCATCTAAGTAATAGGATGTATTGCTTAGAGTTGGGATTAGCAAGCTAATCTCAGTTCGGCAACTTGCTTTTGCTTTTGCTTGAAGTAGATTAGTGAAAGAAGTTTGAAAAGTCCTGGCAGGCCAGGTCGTGGTTTTACTCCCTTGAGCACGGAGGTTTCCACGTAAAGTTATTTGTTCACACTTTACTTTCAGCACTTATTTTACTGTCTATTATTGTAACTGTGCTGAGGACCTGGTCCCAACAAAACAACTGGACGCTTACTTTTAGTTACTGTTCTTGCTGAGTCAAAGGACCTAGTCCTTGACTGATTAGTGGACACATACATTCCAACAACTTCAACTATAACTATTACCTATTGAACACCTGAATTGTTCAAAAAGTATATCTATTAAACACAAAATGTTGATGTGGCAAAAAAAGTATTTTACACTTCCGCTGAGCGCGTGAAAAAACTTAAATAATATTTTATTTTTAGTTTTTCCAAAAAAACTTAATACTTTTTCTCCTTTGAGTGCCACTTGGAATTTAAATAATTTAACTTTAACAAATATATATTTAAAAGTAATATTAATTCTTTAAAAAAAAAAAAAAAAACCCCACCCCATTCCTGTAAGTCGTCTTCTCCATGAAGACCACTGCACTCCATTTTTTCTCTTTTCTTTTTCTATTCTATTTCTTTTCAACATTTATTAAAAAATAAAAATTTTATCAGCTAATTAAATTTGGAGGAAAAAAAGAAGAAAGAACATCGGATTGAAAAAAGTTAGCCGATCGACGTCCATCTCGGTCACCTTTGAACAAATATTACCATTCAAATTAAAATGTAAACCCACTAAAATTATCAAACATAATATCAGATTGATTCAATAAAATTAATTTAGGTCCTCTCGATCTCTCTTTGTTATCTATCTCAAGACGATTGACAGTGTCTTTCTTCATCATTCTTGTATCAGTCTCTTTGAATATATCGATCTCACGTATTAGGAATAAAAAATAATTATGTAAGCAATTAGCAAAGAATTGGAATTTTGTCCTTTGAGAAATAAAATCTTGCTAGGAAGAAGATGAAGAAGAAAGGGGGATGGGGTAGGGTTGGGCTACTCATTTATATTTATTTGGCTTAAGTCATACACGACCCTTTAAAGTTGTCCTCATATTTCATTTAGCCACCCCAATTCAACCTTTTACCTATTGAACACCTACACTACAATAAATTTGTACCTATTAAACATTTTTTGCTGACATGGCAGCATGTGTGTAATACACACACAAGAAGAGCGTGGAAGACATCATTTACTTTTAAAAAAAGATTTAAAAAATAATAATTAAAGTAACATCTCCTCTTCTTCTTTGACTCAACTCAACCACCATTGCCACCAACTTTCTGCCATCGCCATTCTTTCTCCGATCATCTTCTTCCCCTTTTATTTTTCAAGCCATCGTTTTCTTCCCCTTCTTTCACCACGCACCACCGACACCATCAATACCTAAATCTATTGTCGTCAAAAATAGAATCAAATTGTATCAAAACTAATTTTGACGGAACTCCATTTTTCCGACGAATCTGAAATTATTTCTTCAAAATCGTTAAAAAATTTAAATCCTAAAAAACTCACAACATAGAAGAAAAAAAAGTATCAACAAATCTAAATTAATGTTTAAGAAAGTAGTGAGATTGGGAGAAATATCAATTACAATATTGAATAAGATTCAAGGAGAGGGGTGGGTGGGGAAAAAAAACTCATCCTATTTATCTTTTTTCTTCTTTTTTCGGCTTTTTTTTCCATTTCTTTTCATTAAATAATTTGTTTATTAATTAAAAAATTCAATCATATTTACTCTTCTAATTATATCTAATAAGTTACAATAAAACCTCCATCTATTTACATTCCCTACTTAAATAATATGTCTCTTTAACTTATTTCTAATTATTCTTATGGTTTACACAATCTATAAATAACAATTATCTATGTTCAATGTTCATTTTCATTTTCATTTTCTCATTTTTTGTTTTTATTAGTATAGTTTTTTCCTCTTTTTTTTCTTCTTCATCTTTTTTATCAATCATGTACTTAATAATGTCACCATATGGTTTTCATTTTGATAAAGATCATAGATATATTCTTCAAGAATAATCACATGGATGTTCACATTAGTTTGGTACAAGTTCATCAAAATGAAGAAGGAAAATTTCATCAAGAAGATGGTCATATTAGCACAAAATTATTATTATTATTATTATTATTATTATTATTATTATTATTATTATTATTATTATTATTATTATTATTATTATTATTATTATTATTATTATTATTATTATTATTATTATTATTATTATTATTATTATTATTATTATTATTATTATTATTATTATTATTATTATTATTATTATTATTATTATTATTATTATTATTATTATTATTATTATTATTATTATTATTATTATTATTATTATTATTATTATTATTATTATTATTATTATTATTATTATTATTATTATTATTATTATTATTATTATTATTATTATTATTATTATTATTATTATTATTATGTGAATGAATGAAGATGAAACGTTATACGGTTTTATTTTTGTGTATATCTGTTTGTCAAGTTCTAATTAATATTTTAATCTCTGTCATAGTTGGAAGATATAATATTACACATGATACATTTCTCATAGCTATTGCATATTGCTGCCCCTAAAAATATATGATATGGTTTGTCATATTAAAAAACAGTCACAAAATAAATTAATAAATAAATAAATAAATAAATGATCTTTTTAGTATTTTTAAATTTTTTAATTGTTAAACAAATTATTTAATGAAAAGAATGAAGAAGCAATTTCCCCTTAGTCACATTAATTATATTAAAACTAAAAAATGTTATTTCTTTAACTTCTCTTAATTATTGTAAATGAGAAACATAAAAAAGTGATGTGACATTTATCTTTTGTCTCATTTTTTGACCTTTTTTCTTATTTAAATTAATTGATTTTTTGTAAAAGTAGTTTACTTAATTAAATACAAACAATTAATTATTAATGAAAGAACATTTACAACAAAAAACTCTTCACATACTAATTTATTAAGAGTAACTATCCATAACTCACACCTTTCTAATTTCCACTCTTAATAAATTAATTTTCCATTTTATTTTCTTTTTTTAACCTTCTTCTAATTATAAATTTTAAAATAACAATTTTTTAAAGAATATTTTAAGTTATTTTCTCTTAATTATTTAATTACAACCAATATATCTATCTATATATAAAGTTAAAATATTAGATATAAACAAGATGATGTGGTACCTTTCTATATTTATCTTTTTTCTAAACTTTTTAGCATTTTCTTTATTATTTTCACCGGTGTGATATTTTAAAAAATAATTCCAAAATCTCCTCTTAAAATAATTACTCATTAGTATTGTTCTCCATAATTCACATTTCTTGATCTCTGTAACTTCTATTTTTAATTGGTAATTAAAAATATTCATGACTTCAAAACCTTTACCCCCTAAATTAATTAATGTGCAAGTTATGTATTTTATCTTATCTTACTTAGTTGCTCCAAGTAACAATTTTAAACTCAAGGAGATTTTCTATAGAGTTTTGTATTTTATTAGCATTATTTTATATATATATTATATATATTTATAAGAGTATACTAATAGTTTTGGTATATTGCCATCGTTTTTTTTTTCGTTGTATAATAATAATTATTATGTTGCTATTCTTTTTATCATGAATGTTTGATTTTCATATTAGATTCACGCTAGATTAAAAAAATTAAGTATAGTATATTATTAATTGAATAATGCAAATATGATATTCCTATTGGATTGCTTGTGTAGTGTTGATATGATATCTCAATATATTGAAGATGATTTTCACCAAAATAAAAATCTATCGTTTATTATTTTACAAGCAACAGATTCTAAAAGATGTAATTTTTTTAGATAAAATAATATGGTTAACATGACTTGAAATTAGTGATATATTTTCACTCTAGGAATTTTAGTAATATATATATGACGTGTTAAAAAAGTTAGAGAATGTAAATTCTGAATTTTATTAAATTATTGTTTATCTATTTATTTAGAGTAACTTTTTTCATAATTTTTTATGAACACCGTGAAATATAACTCCGTCCTAAAAATATAATTTAGAATTTATTGAAGATGCACAAACAGAAAGCAAATTTTCTTGAAATTATTTTTCTTTCTTTACACATTTTTAAAGATAACATACCAAATAGATTATACGAAATCAACTATATTTAAAGTACTAAAAGCATAGATAGTGGATTATAGTTGAAGATGCACAAACAGAAAGCAAATTTTCTTGAAATTATTTTTCTTTCTTTACACATTTTTAAAGATAACATACCAAATAGATTATACGAAATCAACTATATTTAAAGTACTAAAAGCATAGGTAGTGGATTATAAGTTGAAATATAATTTATTGGGTTCAATGGTAATAATATTTGACTCAAAATATTTTTTTAAAAATTATTCATAAATCTAATGAGTCGTGCGGATGTGTTTACTAGTTAATAAATAATATGGAATTTAATATCTTCAAGTGGAGCCTTAAGTTGTGCACCTATTTTGTAGGCATTTAGCACTCCGTCACGGTGTGGGGGCTAAGGTAATATTTCGCTACTGAATCAATAATTTTAATATGTACCTTATAAATATATTAAATAATTCATGTATAAATAAATTATTTTTAAAATGATATTTTAATTTAAACATTCACAAATCATTTTCCCCCACGTAAAATACATGTCTAATCATAACTTTAAATTTAAAAAATCACAATTTGAAAAACTCAAAGTTTTTAAATTTCATATTTAAAATTTATGATTAGCGGAAGTTTAAAAAAATTAAAATCATAGACTTGAAATAACACCGATCAAGTAAGAAGGCTCCGATACCAAATTATTTTTTTTTCTTAAAAGAAAACGGGGGGGCCAGGATATGCGGCGGGAGAAAGGGAGGAAGTTCTCAAATTGTCGCATCTCGGGGCGCTCTCGACCCATCATTACTGCCACTTCACTACTAGTAGCACATTTGAATTTTGGTTACTTCCCACAATAAACTTCTCCTTCTGAGCGCCTCGATTAATTTGAATTCACATTTAATATCATACATAATGTTCAAATTTCTATTATATAGATAATTTTATTTTTAAACTTGAATATGAAAACTCTAATTAATCGTGAAAGGTCTTGTAAGCATTGAATTTTATGCGACGACTCTACTAGATGTGTTCAATTCAAATTGAACTATGTTCAATTTCAATTAGGATTTTTACTCAACTCAAAATCCTAATTCATGCCTATATAAAGGATATTATATTCCCTTTAAGAGACATTTCGAATATTCCGCAAATTTATGGATTATTCATTAAGAGATCAAAACCAAATCATTTCGAAATTTACTTCATTAACAACCCTCGAATCATCGATAAATCTTATGAGAGAGAAGAATAAAGGGAGAAGCAAATGTTTATGAATACAATTATATTTTTTCATCTATTACTTTAAAATTTATTGCAAACACAAACAAGTCTAACCAATCGTTAAAAGATTAAACTATAATGGCTCATTTGAAAATAATTAGAACCTTTTTCAACTTTGAAATGTTTAAAATACAAAACACTACACTGCTCTATGTAAATATATACACTTTATGGAGAAAAGGATGTTTAAGAAATCAACTTCATTATGTCCCTAATTCCCTACAAGTAGGAAAATTGGAAACTTTACACATGAATTCGTGTAAACTCATTACTTTGTGTCTTTATTTCGTGGATCCATGTGAGGGAATAGAATGTCGAGAATGGCACATCCTTGCCCTTTCCCTAGGGACTTTGGTTTTGGAATTTTGTGTTGAGCTTATTTATGCCCATCAAGTAATAGAGAATTACTCCCACCTATCATATCTGAAATTTCTAAAATACGAGTGCATCACTTAATAAAAAATAGAGAAAATAAATTAAGTGAGAATTAATCGCAATTTCTTTGGATGGATAACTCAATATATATCCAGTCAAATGCATCAATCAATCATTTAAGAGCTTGAGTGTCAACAGATAAAATTAAATCAATCTTAAGAAATATGTATATGAAATATCTAGTTTGACAAAAAAAATTATTTGTTCACATGCACAATAGTAAATTCATCCCTGGTCATATGGTATATTTAGCTATGTCATGTACTTTAAAAAAATCGCTCACTCATAAGTCATAAGAAGTGAGATATACTTTTCATTAAATTACATCAATTAAATACTTATCAATTTAAAATGATTTTTGATTAGGTAAAAATTCACTTATATCAATAATGGTATATTTTTTAAGAAAATGGGGACAACTAAATAGTGTGCCCGTTGAAATTTTTAGGAGTACTCTGGACTAAAAACCAAATGGAGAACATTTGTATTCTATTTTTGATAGTTTAGGGATGTTTTCTTTTAAAAAATCTAGAGTTTAAAAATTACGTAACAAGCGGAAAAAATCACAAAATTACACATTTTCCCGTGTAATTGGTCTTTAATTTTTGTTATCAAATGAAATGATTATTAATTGTTGCTTTTAACAATCAAACTTATACCTCTTTAGAAACTGAAGTTATGTTCTAGTATAGACATACGAAAATATAAAATTAAGGAAAAACTACACAATTAGTCATACTTCACTATCATATATAATATTATTACTTACACTTTTAAAATATTACGTATCTTACCACTAATTAAAAGTTTTTTAAGTATCTTACACTTAGATACATGTATTTTTGCTACTGGATACACAAAAATAGGGAGAGATGTAGGCGAAATTTGTATGTATCCTAGATATATGTGAATTACACTAGATACATACAATATATATATATATATATATATATATATATATATATATATGGAGTGATTCACATGTATGTGAGATATTAGATACATAGGAGAGTGGTGAGTGAAATGGAAGAGAGGCGAGTGAGATTTGCTATGTACCCAGATACATGCGAATCTACTTCGATACAATGTATCTAGATTACATTACACCTAAATTTGACCTCATATATATATATCTGAGATACTTGTATCTGGAATCTAGTAAAATACATAATATTACAAATTAGAGTGCACGTAAGTAATTAGTTAACTCCTAAACTAGTGTGATTTAAGTAAGTTGCTAAATTTATGTCACCCGAAAAAGTTAGACAAGCCCAAATCAAGTGACCCAAAGAAAACGAGGCCCAAAACCCTTTCTCCTTTGAGAAACTATCGGTTTCTTGCCTTTCTGAAAAAAAAAAATATGGGGGGTTTTGTAGTGACAATTTGCATTAGTAATTTGAGAGATTCCAATGTCCATGGAGTTGAAGAAACCCTAGATCGTATCAGTCAGTTGCCCGACTCACTTCTCATTCAAATTGTCTCCCTCTTGCCCACCAAAGATGCCGTTTCATCGTCTCTGGACTTCATTTTCTCTAATTTTGACTATAAAACAGCAGCAAAATTCATATCGTTTGTGGATCACGTTTTAGCTCGTTGTACTTGTTCCAAAATTGAAAATTTTCATCTCTATTTAGATGAATGAATACTATACAAGTCCATCCAGAGGCGGATTCAGGATTTAAAGGTGATGGCCTGGTGGGTACCGTATTGCCATTAAATAGACGTGTTCATTAAATCGATCACATATTTGACTTATGTTGACCTTATAAATAGCTACTTGGGATTGTTGTTCGGTTATTCAGCTTTTCAATTTATAAAGACAATTGAATCAAAATAAATAAATAAATAATGATAACTTGGCGCAAAGAAAAACACTTTCAACAATATCCTCTATGATTGCACTTGGTGAATTTCCACACTCTAAATACACTCAATAATAATATAGTTATTTATATTTATTAATAGTTCACGCTTTATATAACAAACTTAAATAAAGTGGTTGGAATTAATTATTGCACATACACAATTTCAATAACTAAAATGAAGTCTTATGTTGTTGTTTTGACTCGCAACAATAAAAAAACTTAAAAGACCAATGAATTCATATGAAATTTTAGTATAATTTCATGTCATCTTTTAATGCAATATGCATTTTATTTTGTAATTTTAAATTCTCGATAAGATTTAAATTATCATATCCTAAACTATTTCTTTTTTCATATGCATTCAAATGATTTAGCTAATAGAACAAAGGGTAAGAGAAATTTGATATTGAGTTTCAAAAGTTTTGACAAAAAGAAAAAGGAAATTTTGAGGGAGAATATCTAAAACAAATCTTAATCATGATATGACCATAAATTACTTCATTATGGCAAAAGAAAAATTACAAATTAAACTAGTTTCTAATAATAGAAAAGTAATATCTTTTGAAATAATTAAAAAAATAAAGTGTATCACATAAATCTAAATTTAAAGAGTAGTATTTTATGTCTAAAATAAAAAAGAGAAAAAAAAGTCAACAAATACAAATTTAGAAGTTTTATGTCATGTTAACATATATATAGTAAAGCATATAACATCATAGATGACCATAGCTTAATGGTAATAGTAGTTTTAATCACATTGCAAGTTCGTGGTAGAGAACACTTATTTTTTTGCAAAAGAAAAAATTACAGCGTATCGATGGAGATTCGATCCCGCATGTCTGGGGAGTAAAACTCAACCGTCCACCAGTGGCACCATGCGGTTCATTTGTTCTTTGGGTGGCAAGTTTAATATTTATCAAATATCCTATACATAGGGCTGTTCATGGTTATGGTTAAACAATCAAACCGAACTGTAATCCGAATCAAACCGATTAAAAAAACTGATATTTGGTTGGATTTGGTTAGGTTTGGATTTTGAATTTTGAAAACCGATACTATTTGGTTTGGTTTTGGTTTTACAAAAGAATATCCGCAAAAATAACCAAACCAAACCGTTTAATTATATATATAAATTTTATAATTATTTATATATTATTCATAAATAAAATATAAATATTTTATTAAATTTTAATTAACTTAAGTCTTTAACTTTATTATTTTCTTAAGCCCAACACTTAAATTTCAGCCCAAGTATTAAAATCCTTAATCTAACTCAATCAAAAATTTATTATTTAAGTGATTTTTACATTTGGAGCACTGATTTTTTTTTTTTGGTTTATTAGGAAAAATTCTCAATTGTCACAACATGCAAGATTCAATATGTTATTATCTTTTATCCAAGACAACTCTGCTAATATTGATTTTCCACTACATATATACATTGCTTTCTCTTTTTAGATATAAGTCTTCTAACAGGGTAATGAGTTTTTTTTAGTCCTGTTTCAATTGTTCTATGACTAGTATTGCTTAATAAAATTTACAATAGCTTTTCTGATTGTTTATGTACTATGAATTCATGTCTATCGAGATGCATATGCCCTCAAAAAAACTATATACTTTCAAACCGCAATAACCAAGAAAATTGAACCAAACCGAACCAAACCAACAATAACCAAACCGACGGTTATTTTTTTGATTTGGTTTTATTTGGTTTAAGAAATTTAAAAACTGATTAATTGTGGTTTGGATTTGGTTTTAACCAATAACCGATCCAAACCGAACCATGAACACCCCTACCTATACATATATACATGTATAAACGAAATTTCAACTGAGATCACTGGGTGCCATGGCACCCCACGGCCATACATAGATCCGCCCCCGAGTCCATCTAACTATTACTTGGAAATTAACCGATGGATTAATTTTGCTGCGGAAAGAAAAATGGAAGATATTGTATTGCATAGACATGATGAGAATCTCACTTACGAATTGCCTCTATCTATTTACTGGTCGTCGTCATTGATTTCGTTTTAATTTGAGTCAAATTTTTGACCAAAGTAAGCCAATATTTAAACCAATTCATCAAATAATATGTTTTTTTGAAAATTTACAGAACTAGTATAAATGTATAACGTTTTAGGCTATATTTTATTTAAAAAGAATCTGCCGTGTAAAATATATGGGCTGATGACGTTAAATAAAGAAACGTTATTGATAGTAACGTTTCAAGCATAATACGTTACTGTTTTATAATTCGTTACTCGGAGACACATTTTAGAGCTAAAACGTTGCTCAAACGTTACTCACAGTAACGTTTCTTCAAAATCCATTCACAGACCATCGAACCCTATAAATTTATAATTGAATCCTGCAAATTAATCTATAAAAGGTTACTATCACGGATATAGACTTTTAGTTTGCTTAGTACGTTTCTTGTTAATGTATTAGTTGCTTTTTAATTGTTCAAGGGTTTTAGTTGTGTTAATATCCTTTCAATTAGCTGTTGTAAGGTAACTTCAATCCTAGATACCAATAATACACTAACGTTTATTTTTCTCGTTGTCCCTTTTGAACATACTATGCTTGTGGGAATAACCATGTTATATTGGATTTTTCTTGTGAAAATCAAGTGCATAAAAAATAAAACAAACAAGTGAGAGTGATGATTTTTCACCTAGTGTTCGATAAATTATAGTGATCTCAGATTAATACCCTATCAAGAGAAAATTGCTCTCGAATTAGAAAACCAATATTATACATGTTGAGAATATTAAGGAATAAAAAGTAAAGAACCAAAAAACAAATGAATATTTTTAATGACAAAGCCTTTGTCAATAAGGCGACGAACATTTTATTTTTTAGCAAAAAGAATAGGAATTCAAATGTAAGCTTTGAACAAAATCACAACCAACAAACTTCACTGTATAAAGCCTTTTCACCTATGTTAGATTTAACTAATTTATCACTATAATCCAAGAAGCCTATAGCTGCTAGAAAACTTGATCAGCTCGCCATATTTATCGAATAGCTAAATATACGCTTCTCCTTCACTAATGGTTGTTCACTGCCTTCGCTTGCATAGTCCGAATCATCCAACTCACTATCTTCTATCTCAGTGTAGGAGTCCTCTAAATTATTAAAGGCATCAGGGATCTCAATGGATATTGGCACAAGTGATGAGGTAAAGTTTGGGACATTCTCAAAATGTTATTATCGATAACTACCAAAAACATTTTCAAGATACGAAAAACTTGAATTCCTTGATATTTGTGGAGTTTGTGGTGTCATGTATGAACAATCTCACTATTTCTTGAGTTCCTCCATTGATGATTGATCACCGATTGATTTTACTTTATCAACCATTACCATCGAATGAATTCAACGCACCTGTACAAAGTAAACCACTATTATAGAGGCAACAATAGATGAACAAAAAACACCAACTGATGATGGCAAAATCATTGAACAACGTAGCAACTAACTTAAGAGGAAAGAACTTGCTTGAAACGCTTCAAGGATAAGAGTTAAAATGCACTGGAAGTACTGAAAAGTATCGCAAATAACTGTATTTATGCTCATAGGTACTCTTAGAGAACTTCATGAACAAACAACCAAACACAAGATTATTTTGTGAATATCATAAGAATGGTTCACCAATAAAGTCTAACTTGCTGTGAGAGCTTGGAAACACTTCTTCATTGCATATTATGAAACTTAGCCGCTATTGTCGTACTTAAATCCAAGATTACTTTAGTAACCAGTTAGCAATTCCATTATTTAAAGATATGACACAAATTATTCAAGCAAATCACAATAAAATTATTAAATAGACGAAGTGCTATAACATTATAGGGAACAAAAGATCAATTACACAAATAAGCAGGATCAAACCTTCAGTGTGTTCAAGGGAAAATCACTCATCAACTTTGTTAAAAAAATATATAGTTGATGTAAGAACACAAGTAAAATCAATACTTAAATTGTAATGTCAAACATAAGCCACAAGCTGCTATACACACTCTTATACAACTCAATAGCTTAGCCCATGGGAAAATCACTGTCTTCTAGGCTAGGAAAACAATTACTTCAAACAAGAATTGACATTAATTGTTGTAGTGATACAGAAAGTTGTGCTACCCAAGGCTATAATGGACCTCCTTAACCTTATACGGATAGGAAAAACAAAATTACCTTATTGTAGGAAACCATTGAAACGATGATTTCTTAAGTTTGTGGGAATATTAAAACCTAATCCAAGCATTTTCCTACTATTTTGTAAAGAAAAAACATACCTCAAGAACATACTAGCTAAGCTTTTGGATAATCCATGCTTGTCGTGAATCTCTTCTTTCTAAGCTTTTCGACAATCCAAGCATGTCGTGAATCTCGTTTAGACCCAACAAAACTAGTGGCGAGAATTGTAAACAGAGTTGTGTGAGTTGGGAAAGTTGTAATCTAATTTGAAGATTTCCAAAGCTAGGGTTTAGATTAATAAGGTAAAGGCGGACATCAAAGCTGAGATAAATATGAGGCTCGTTTTACTCCTAAAACGTTATTATGAGTAACGTTTTCTAATAATAGCTTATTTGGTAAAAAATTCATTTGAGTCGGTGGGTGTTTGAATAAGGATGACATATAGCTTGGAAATATTTAAAGAGGTTAAGGCTCTACTTAATAACGTTAAACGATGATGATATCGTGAACTTACTGTCACTTTGTCCTGCTTTGGAAACTTTGGAGTTGTCACGTACTATTCAGGGGTTTACGTCGCCTTGATATTGCTTCTTCAAACTTGAAGAGACTAACATTGGCGGGCCATTGGACGCCTGATGCTGGGACTGAAGGTTCTTTGAAAATAATTGCCCCACATGTTCAACATTTGGAGATTTCAGGAGATATTGGGTATCTCAAGTGTAGGCCGCTAAATGTATCATCTTTGGTTACAGCCCGCCTCACTTGTCACATTAACAATATCGTTTTTGCCTACGAATATGGCCATCGTGATTATCATCATGTTTGAGAAACTTTGTACTGGACTACTATATTCAAAAGTTGAGTTACGCGACTGTTTCCGGTGACTTAATTTGCTCAACAAAGAGAGAAGCTAAGAAGAAGTTGAGTGAAGAAGCATGCTGTTGATTTGCCTTTGGATCAGAACATAAGCCTAACTATATTATTGGATTGATTTATTCATTATGGGCTTCAACAACAGAAACATATAGAGGTCCAGTTCTAGTAGAACATTTTCCTTGTAAATACATATACATGTACAGATATTTTAGAGTACAGTACTCTAGAAATAGTACATGTCCTATTTTATGCTATACAGCTGTATGTACTAGGCAGGTACTTTGTTGATTTTATTACCGTTCAATCCCTAGGACGTTTTGAATATATTTTGCTTGTACAGTAGCTTTGCAATGACAGGTTGAAGAAATACAAAATCCAGAAAATTTCTCACGATCCTTTCTAGTATATTTCTCTACATTCTTTCAGCGACTGAGCTAACATTTGGAAATTGGTTAACAGAGGTTTGTTTTAATGTCAAAAGATCTTATTCTCTATCGACTTTTTGCTAAGAATTGCAGGATATAATAGCCCTGGGAAAGATTCTGCCTTCAAAATCTCATACCATTATGAACTATGAACTTTTACATATATACCTGAGAATTTCAGTGAAACTCCTTTTTGGTTGAAAATTATTTTATGTTTACAAAACGATCGTCTTCTTTCACCATTTGTGATCTTCCCTTGTACTTTTTGAAGATGGATATTTCCTTATTGGCAATAGATTATTTTAGAAACTAGCCTTTCATACATTGTTTTTTCTTAAAAGTGATAACTATGGTTAAGTTTTGATAACATTATCTTTTGTTGGGATTATATCACCAGGCTGTGTTCATATTGCTACCCGATGGAGTTTCCCTTCCAGAATTGAGATGCAAATGCTTGACGCTGGAGTTGCATCCAATGTATCATACCTTTTATGGAATAGCTAGCCTTTTGCAAGCCTCACCACTTTTGGAGACCGTCAACATACACTTGGTATTTTGGATCGTAATTTCTCTTGATTTATGCTTTTCTTTCTGCTTTTACTGAGTTTCTTAGGGAGAAACGTAAATAAAACAAAACATTAATTATCAACAAGAATCATTTGTCACTATAAAGCTACTGTATAAATAATTGGATAGGAGGATTGGTGAGCAACTGATTCTTTCAGCTTGGTTTATATACTGTTTGCGTATTTCTAAAACGGATTTGATATTGTAATTATTTGCTGAAAACTATTCAAGATTGGATTTTGAAAATTGTTCTATATCAGACATGCTGTGAAATCATGTTATAGTCTTTTGTAGAATAATTTTCATTATGTCGTAGACCTGCATCAGGTCCTGATTATATTCTCTGTTCCAGGTTGAGGATGCGCATTTTCTCTTTGAGATCTATTTGGTCAAAATAAAAAATAGCAATTTGCAGAGTTGGATTTCTAACATTGTGTTTCCCAATATCAAAAGTGTTAAGATTGTCGATGGTACATGGGGATGTTCGAAGTTTTGGTCCAAATACAAGCTTTCGAAGGTTCTACTGAAGAATGCAGTGGTTTTGAAGGAGTTTGTTATCATAGCAAAGAGAAGAAAATGCCGGAATTGTTCAGAGAACTGTGTCTCCCGATATTTATCAGGACTTGCTAAGAAATTGTTAGATCATCTAAGAAATTTGTGATTACTTACAAAGAGTTTGCTTTACATGACAGAAGTGATTATGTCAAAGCACTAGATAAATGTTATCTTAAAGTGGCGGACCTATGTAGTCACTTAAGCACCCACTACCTTTTGTGTCAATATTCAAATTTATGTACAAAATTTAGAAATGTATTGAAATATATTAACTGAGCACCCATTATATGTAGCATTTTCCCAGCTAAAAATAGTTGAGCACCCATGATACAAAATTTCTGGATCCGCCACTGCAGACTTAAAATGTAGCTTTTGATATACTGCAATGTAGCTTAAAATTGCTAAGAGTTTGCTTAGTGAAAAAATATTTTTCTCTTCTATTCAAGTTCATAAATAGACAAATCACATTAAAGCTTTCTAAACTGGAAACTGATACATTCACACGAGACCTTAAACAAAATTTTCTATTACAAACTTCAAAGTTCAGACGTCGTGCAAGCGTGAGAATGAGCAAACTAAAACAAATTAAGACAAAGCAAAATCTTGAAGAATTAGATTGAATGTAATCCAACTTACAAAAATAATAGAAAATCAGTGTAACGAAGATTAAGTGTAATATCAGTCTTATGAAGCCAAACCTAAAGGATTATCTCTGAAATTATCCATGGGATTCGAAAAATAAAAATATATTTGCCAAATATGTAAATTTTCTAGTAATCTTATTAAGTAACTTGTGCTCATTTCATATTTAAGAGTTCAAAAGATACGAATTTATTATTCTTTTTAAATCAATACACTTCAATGGAGTTGAATTACCTCGATATGGTTTCCTCGATTTTGTCTTCTATCAGTACAGTTTTATAGTAATTTGCCATGATCGATCGTACGCATATGAATCATTAATTGAGAAACAAAAGTTGAATTTGTAGTTTGATTTGGAATTGTTTCAGTAAAATTAAAGTTGACTATGTATTAAATACACATAAAAAAAAAGATATAACATGCATGCAAGATTATACGTATAATTTGATTGAGTGAAATCCAAACCTCACGAGTAGTGGGCATTATTAGATGGATCTGAAGAAAATATTAATTTTTTTTACTATAGTCTCCAATTAGCCTGTGTAAGTCGGGCACAAATTTTTCTTTTCACAAAATTCGTCATCGACGGTCACGGAAAGTTAATAATTAGTGCCCGAGTTGCACCAGAAAAATTAGATACTATGTAAAACGAAAAAAACTCATCTATATTGATAGATGCTCATCTGCCTATTCATATTTCATGTCCCTCTATAAATAGAGAGATAACAAAAAAAAAAAACAATCTCAAGAGTTAAGAAAGAGGAGAATAGAAGAAGAATGTTATGTTAGGGGAGGGGAAAATGAGGTTATTTATAGATATAATTGATGAATGAGATTGTGGCACATGAATAATAGTTAAAAATGGTGAAAGATGTTCAAGATGGAGAAAACAAAATAAAAGAAGGGAGTAAATACGAGCAAAGTAGTTATTAAATGCTAACATAATTGATATACTAGTAATTAATGTAGATAACCTTTAACATTAATAATAATAATAATAAAGAGTAATAGTACTATGATATAATAATAGTAATATATAAGAATATTATTATTATTATTATAAATATAAAATTTTATTTTATTTGACACAATGATGTGAGTTGGGTTTATCTGATTAAAACATGAGTGAAAATTCATATAATTAACCCCAACTTATTTAGGACCCGTTTGGCCCAAAAAAAAACTAGGGAAAACTTGAGGAAAATTTGGGAAAAACTTGGAAAGTGATTGTCACGCTCGAGTCTACACCCTCGGAACACTAGAACATATAACATATAAGCTTGAACGGGTAGAAAGGAAGACAATTATGTGAATGACATCAACTTCACACCATGGATAATTTATGATGAAGTGCAAGAATTGAAAGCTCATATGGAGACTAATGGCTGCTACGGAGAGGCAAACAAAGTTGCAGATCTTCTGGCATCTCTCAGTTACGACAATCCTAACAACATGGTCTATGATGCTTTTGCAGAATTACCAACTAGAGTAAAGGACTAATGAACATGGATAGGTGGGAGATGACTAACTTTAGAACCATGAACAAGAAGAGGAATGATCTGATTTGGGAACCTCCTTGAGGCATTTTTGTGTACTGGCAGTACATAGTACAGGAGTTTGGTGTATTGGCTCACTTGGTTACTATAGCCAAATGAAAAAGCCACCTCTTGCATTTTCTTCATCTCAAATAGGATAGCTTGATATACTCTTCTCTTAATAGGGAGTAGTAATCACTGATTGTAATCTCCCTCATATCATATGTAACTTTTTGCTGGAAGATGAATAAAATGCATTTTTTGTGGAAAAAAAAACTCAACTCAACTCAATAATACTCAACTCAATATAATATGAAAGCAACGATATATATATATATATATATATGCTTTTTAAAACAGTAAATAATAACTCAATGTATATAAAAATACAATAATAAACTCTTTACTCTTATTTGGGAGATTCTCTAATCGACGTGATGAGCTACGTGATGATACAACGTCTCCCCCACGCTACCAGAACTATCCTATACCTTACCGGAGTATAGGGCATCCTCAACTAAGTGGATTCACTAAGCTATGTTTAAAAGCAATAAGGAATCATCGACCCTTTACCCATGTTGGCATACATGGTTTATGAGGATTTTGAGTTGTCTGAACTCATCTCCATATCAGTGCTCAATACTACTCCCAATAATATATAACTCATGCTCATATGTTTAAAAACATAACTCCTAGTCGATTTGAAATAATTGCTCAAAAAGTTCTCTTAAAAGAGAATGCTCAAAAACTCTTCATGAACTTATTTAGAAATCAAGGTTTCTTCTCGTTTTAAATGTAAATGTGTTGTACACTTGGGAATACTTAGTCCCGTCATACTCATTTGGAAATATGAACTCAAACTCTCCTCATTATCATACTCATTTACTCAAGTTATAAATAATTGTAGAAGACTTCTCAAATGACTGAAAGGACTCCCTCGAACTTTACTCTTAACTCTACCTTGAATTGAAATGTGAATTAAAGAGTTATGATCAGGATATATAGGATCTCTCAGTGATTAAAGAAGTTTTTGATAGTGATACCTAAGAAGAGAGTGAAGACACAATTAATTTAAAAGAACTCAGACGGAAGAGAAATGGAGGCAGGCGATCCTGGTGCATTTTTGGCGCAGGGCACTAGGCGCGGGGCTCCAACCCTCTTGGAGCCTCAGTGGTGTGCCGCCCCATCCTGGCGCATTTCTGGTGCGAGTGTAAGCCCAGGTCGCGACAAATTTGGATTTGACTTTATGGGCTGATCCTATTTGTGTACATAATTTATTTTTTCAATAAAGTGGTTCAATTGGTCTTTAATGTAAAATAAAAAAATCAGTAGTTAGTTTATTTTTAGTGAAAATTACATAAATTTCACAATGTTAAGAGTTACATCATATCTCTACCCTTTTCCAAATTATAAAAAATTCTTAAAATTTAAGGATTTTAGATAAATTACTCAACGTCCCGATACATTATCTTTGTTGATACAAGACACACTTGTCCCGATACATTTCTCAATGTCCCGATACATTACCTTTGTTGATACAAGACACACTTGTCCCGATATCGCACCCCAATAAATCACATTCTGATACATCGCGTGAGAGTGATGTACCGTGAATAGGGTGAGGAAAATAAGAATTTTTATAAAAAAGTTTAAATGGTAGGAAATTTTTCAGAATATAATAAAATAAGATGTGTATTTAGATAATTTTTCCTAATTTATTTAAGGTCTATTTTATGTATTTTTCCCTAATTTTATACCAATGTGCATAAAATGTATTTTTCTCTTTTTTAATTGGGCCCCGGCAATGCCATATTTTCCCGGGCAAAAGTGGACCTGTCACACACATTTTTTTGTAATATAAATTTCAAAGTAATTCATATGAAGTTGCACAACTTCTTGCTACAAACCTCTCTTTCTCCATATATAAAAAGGTTTCAATCTTTCACTCATCTCTCTTGTTCATTGTATTCAAATCATCTAATCGTTTGTATATGATCTTCTATAAATTATTGCTCTCTTTTTATACTGTTTTCCTAGGGTTCTACCCTCTACGCTTAAAAGGGGTAAATTTAGGGTTTTAGTAATATTTTTTCCTGGGGCATCATGTGAATGCTACAGGGATACAGATTCAAGTCGTGAAAATAGTTACTTATAATATATCCTTATGATTCGGCCATTTCCTGAACCCCACATATAGCACGGGAGCTTTAGTGCACCAGACTAATTTTTGCTTAGGGGGTGTTTTCCTTCACACACATAAAATAAAGGGATAAGGGTCTGAAAAATACTTCAACTTTGGTCGAAATTGTTGTTATGATACCAAATTTTAATGAGGACATATTATCACCAGACTATTTAATATCGTATTTTAAACATATATATTTGCCATAAAAAATAATGCAAAATTATAAATAGTAATGTGTCCACGTGGACACATATATACCTTTAAAATACACTATTAAATAGTTCAGGGGGTAAAAATACACTATTAAATAGTTCAGGGGGTAAAAATACACTATTAAATAGTTCAGGGGGTAAAAATACACTATTAAATAGTTCAGGGGGTAAAAATACACTATTAAATAGTTCAGGGGGTAAAAATACACTATTAAATAGTTCAGGGGGTAAAAATACACTATTAAATAGTTCAGGGGGTAAAAATACACTATTAAATAGTTCAGGGGGTAAAAATACACTATTAAATAGTTCAGGGGATAATAGGTCCTCCATAAAGTTTGGTATCATAACAGCAATTTCGGCCAAAGTTGAGGTATTTTTCAGACACTTATCCCTAAAATAAAATAATACTTGGGGTGTGTTTGGTACAAACAACATGTTCGGTGTAATTCTATTAGGGGGTCTGGGGAGGATTGTGTAGCTTGAGACTTTACGTGAGCCTTGGGAGATAAAGAGGTTGTTTAAGATAGACCTCGGCTCAAGAAAATAATTGGAGTGAAGAAATCAAGAAAAAAAAATACTGAACAAGGCCTACTTGTTCCTTTTCTTGAGTTAAACCCATCTGATTGTAATTTTTGTGTGTCTATTTTCCTAAATTTTGAAGCTTTAACTGATATTAGCATATAACTCTGCTAGCTGAGGTTAACTTTGCAAAGTGTAGCTGGTCTCAAGATGAATAAATAAGAGTTGTTGTGGTTAGGTTGAATAATTAAACAATGATGAATCCTCTAAATTGATGGATACAAAGGATTTATATAGCCAAGTCCAACTAGCTTCGACTATATATTTTCGAAAATACACTCAAAATTGAATAGATCCATGTCAAATCCATATCGGAATCCGATATTTATACTAGAAGATGCTCATGCCACAGTCAAACAAACAATCAACAACATGCTTAGCTAGTGTGATCCCACTAGTGGTGTGTTGTGTACTCAGACCTTACCCGCTCATGCTACATCATGCAACATATTTGATATTTGGATAAAATAAAATTGAAGAAAAGAACAAATTTTGATGTTGTTTCTACATCTGAAAATTTGACATCATATTATATGCTTCAACCTTCTTATCTGATTCATCTCAGGTGCAGTTTATGAACCGGAAATGAGCGACGCAAAGCGGAAAACACTTTGTGACTTCTTTCCTAGATCTGGTTCCATTCTTCTTCTCTTTTAGTCTTCCACTGTTACTACACATTAGCAGGTCATTTGGTTCACATACTAGTTATGCAAAGAAAAGTAATCCAAGATTTTGTTTTGGTTTGAATAAGAATAGAAATGATTATTGTTTGGTGATTAATCTTGGAGTTATTATGTAGTGAATAATAATATAGGGATTACTTATCATTAAAGACTTTTTTTCTTATTAATTCTGTTATCTTCGTATTGCTAATACAAGTTTATTTTTTCACATTCTATCCCGTATAAATTAATATGCCAATTCTTGCATAACTTAATGCAGTTAATATTTAATATGGTCATCTAAATGTTACATTAGTTACACGGGGATTGCTTTTCTTCTTATACTTCCTAATCGTCCAATCAAACACTATTATTTTATATAGAACTTTGTGTTGGCATTATTTTTCATAATCCCTCCAACCAAATTGGCTTAAGTGGTTCTTTATTTTGTTTTCCAGATATACCAACAAAAGGGAAAAGTCATGACTGTGAACCAAGAAATGCAAATCCGAGGAACGTGAGCAGAAGTAATTTAGGGAAGGAGCATGTTGTCAATGAAGAAACAGCTTATCGTACTATGGCAAAGTTTTTCTGTCAATCCGGTACATCTCCAAAGTCAGTAGAAGCCGTGCACTTCAAAAAATTAACTGCCTATCTTAATCCAAAATTTTGTCCTTCATCTGCCATTGTTTCACGGTATTGCTTGGAATTGTACGAGGAAGAGAAAGCAAAAGTTAAAGAAATTTTGAGAAGCTTGAATGGACGAGTTAGCTGAGAGGCTAACTTATAACAAATTCAATGACCCTGGCTACTGGCCTACCTCAGATTGTGAGGAAACATGTTTTGATTTCATTTGCTTAAGAGTTCATTTCATTAGCGAAGACTGGAATCTAAGAAGTTGGGTTGTTAGCTTTAAGTCTTTTGATGCATATGACGATTATATTGGTGAGACAATGCAATGTCTTTCAGATTTTGGTATTGAAGATAAGATATGTGCTGTCACTGTGCATAGCTATCTGGACTTTGATGAGGTTATTGATGCCATTAAAAGTAAACTTCTTGAAAAGAAAAGACTCCAGCCAGACGGACAATTGTTTCGTGTACCTTGTTGTGCAGACATTTTCAGTTCAATGGTGAAAAGAGCATTTGGGATGATAGAGGGTTTTATCAGTGACATTCGTCTCATAGTATGTTGAGGCAGATCACTACCAGTGTGGAATGTGACATTTCATAAACTAGAGGAAGCATTGGAGTTGGAGGCTAAAGGAGAATACTTGAAAGCAGATGATTATAAGGGCTATCATATACCTTCTCCCCAAGAGTGGGAGAAAGTTAGGGGAGTATGTAAACTTGTAGGACATGTCTATACTGCAGCAGAAGTGTTATTTATGGCAAAACGTCCCACTGCAGGCCTCTACTTCCACAATCTTAATAATCTTCGATTTAATCTGATGAAAGATTCTGCAAGTTCAGATAAATTTACTAGAAATGTAGCCAATAGTATGTTGGAAAAGTTTGACAAGTATTGGAGGAATATGTATTTGGTGTTCGCTCTAGCTACTATTATGGATCCACGCTACAAAGTGAAGTACTTAGAGTTCTGTTTCTTGAAGTATAAAGATAATGATCATTCTCTGCTACCGTCTATCTTGGAGTCCATCCGAAGCCTTCTCCATGACTATGTGGTGCACAAGTCCTCAATGGAGTATCCTATCAGCGCTTCAGGTTCTGACAATTCTGATACGGGTGAAGATCTCTTTGAACAGATGGAAATTCTTGATGATCATAGTTTTGGATTTGACTGTTTAGATGAGTTCAGCAAATTCATCCAAACAACTAGTCAGCCACCAAAATCAGAACTTGACTGCTAGCTGGAAGAACCTATTGTGCCTTGGACCAATAACTTTGATGTATTGAGTTGGTGGAAAGCTGCTAGCCCCAGATATCCTGCCCTATCAAATTTAGCTCGTGATCTTTTGTCAATACAATTGTCTCTTGTTACAGGCTATGATGCTTATCTCACCGATGTGGGTGAACCTGATAGAAATATTAGATCCGTGGAGTCAGATTTAGTGAATGCCTTGATGTCTACAAAAAGCTGGTTTGACAAACAGCGTTGCAATGCCGGTAATCACTGATTCTTCTGTTCTGTGACATTCGTTTCTTCCATTATTTAATTCTTGATAATTGAATGCTAGAAGTTAATACAGATGACTTACTTATTAAACATATATATCTAACCTATTCTGCTATACACAGTTTTCTAGATCACTTTAAAATGTGGGATATCTTCTTTAAGCTGATGTGAAAGTGAGTGGATTGAGATTAGAACTTCGTGCAGTTACTGGTAGACCATCATGGTGTATCTCATATTTTGTTTATAAAAGAAAAAGAAAGAAACTATCTTCTTAATTGCGACCAAGTGATGGTTGGATGAGAAAATATTGAATTAGCTTATGTTTGTCTTGCTGTTGAACTAGAAATAAACTTCGTCCTTGTGAATCTTGATCTCTCGTCTATTTGTTTTTCTACTCAAAAAGAGAAAATAGATTTTGATAACCATGCCCAGTGAGCTTCTGACCTACTTGCGGTCCAGTGGTCCTAAATGCTTGTGGGGAAAATAAACTCCAAAGCAAAATAGCTGAGCAAAACACAAGAAATATGATTGAGGGACTCAATGAGCCGGAGGATTAGACCCCAATGTTCAAATCAATCATGTGTCTGGGTCCTCTATATGGTTTTATAGCTATAGATTTGTTGCTTTTGGTAGGTCACTTCTAACATTTTCTCTATCTTACAGTTGACCCTAATGCAACAGTCAGCGGGTGTATAGGTCTCATTCCTTCAATTCATGATAGACTGATTGACGTTGATGACATTTGTGATGGCATGAGACCAGTATTGGTACCTCTGTCATGTGGTATGCATACATGGGTCTTTGAATTGGCGGTTTAAGATGCTGCTCGTGCTCCTGTTCCTTGTGCTAGATAGGATTGTGAGGTGGATAACATTGAGTTCTAGCGTAGGTTTTGCATTGGCAAGGACAAGTGATTGACCTTAGTCTTGGTTAAAGACAGAGAGATCTAAATAGAACAGGGTTGTTGCTGAATAAGGAACTTAACTGGTACCAAACCTTAACCATTTCTTGTTTAGTCTACACAACATACAACCGTAGATGGTAGAGCTCAGAAAGATAATGAGGATTCAAATTAATTAATTCTGCGACGACCAACTCTATCTACAAAGATCCCTATAGTTTGAGCAGAGACTTGTGCAGTTTTCTGAATGCTTTTATGGAGTTTCATTAAGATCACTCTGACTGTTAAATTTCTTGCAAGTAAATTCTCTATGCTGAAGGAATGAAAGGTTCACTTTTCTGCTTATGATGTTCAGTTCCTTTTGTTCTTCAAATGTCAATGACATTTGGTACTTTTTGTTCTCTCTCCAATGTCAGTGTTTAGTATCCGAATTGAACACAACTCAAAACTTTTAATGCTGGACATCCAAAATTAAAGCAGAACTATACAGTTCTCTTCTTTTTGCGATGGGAAACGAGTCATGTTACTCAAAACTTTGTTGCGACATCACCAGCATCATACAGTAAAGTTAAATTTCTGTTCAATTACCATAGCATCAGTTTTCTAGTTGCTGCTTTATCTGCTCGTTGATGGTTCTCTAAATTATATAACTCAAAGGCTGGCATTTGATAGAGTATAATATGCAACTCAAAGTCTTTCCATGTTTGCTTCATTCTCTGTAAGTTCATTGACGTCTTTGGTAACATCTATTTTCTGTTCTCCATAATTTTTCTCTTGTATGCTGTACTGGCTGAACTTATGCTTTCATGTAGATGCAAGCTGAGGGATCTTTGGTGCAGAATAGTTGATTTGAGAGTAACTATCTTTTTGCTGGAAGTTTGAGATTCCAAGAAGCCATCATCAGGATCACTTCCTATCTGAAATAGCAAGAAACTTACATGGCTATTGGAATATATATATATATATAGTAGAAATCTACCTAGTCTATTGTGTTATGTGGGATGTTAGCTACTCTAGTATATTATTGCAGCTACTTCTTTTGTCTGTCTACTTCTTCACCTGGATATTAAATAAGGTGCATAGAATCTTTTGTTTCTTCAAATTCTGAGTGAGAAGTATCAATATGAAGAAAATCCTTGAAAATATTCAGCAAGAGGATCAATTTTTTTTTAACCATGCCTTTCATGTTTTTGTGTACTACCCATTGGCTCCTAATAAAAAATCAACGCACGTTACAAATTGTGAATGGATATTAAACTTGATTGGTCAAGTGAGTAGTTTAAAAGAATTTTGTGGTGAATCATTACAAGTTTGCATGTCATTTTCTGAAAGTATTCAGATTTATCTTTGTTGAAAGTTGCAGAAACAAGGTTTCCTTCAAATGTAGTCCTGTATTTTCATATTCATGAAGTAAAATCATCACTTTTATATTAAAACACACTTCAATACTCCATTGAAAAAACTAGCTGAAACTAATAGACAACAGCCGCCTGGAGGCTTAAAAAAACCCATAGAAATCGATCCACATGACACTTGTAACAACTAATTGAGCTAACGATATCTTTCCTTTGTATGTATTGAGATGCATTTAAATACAAAGGGAGTGATGTTTAGGTAGATAAAAGAAACAACGGATAATTAAGATATGAGACTCGCAAAAAAGATAATTTAGACATGTTTTTGACCTGCATTAACTCAATAGGTAATGGTGTCATCAGTAGCTGGAGAACTAATAAAAGACGGATATTATACATTTACTTATCATCCACGACATCAATAACACAACTGTTTAAGCAAAATCAAACTCTTTCAGAAGAAATTTACAAGACAAGACCCCAAAAAGAACAAACATTTTGACAAACTTTTACTTTACAAGCATCAAGAGGACCAAAAACAGTGTGTAGTATGTGTCGACTGCGAAAAGCAAAAAACTCAAGATTTAGAAACCTAGCAGCTCCACAGCCCTGTCTGAGAGAGTCCATAACACTGGTGCAAATACAGGAGTGATCCTTGGCAACGTAGGATATGTCAGCGTTCCGAGCAAAAACCAATTGAAGCTCAAGAGAGCAACTGCATCAGACGCGGGTCTGTTCTTAATGGTTGTGAAGAACTGGACCACGCTCCACAACGACATGCCAACGACAGCAAATAGCGCGAGGACTAGAGGCATGCATGCATCTTCAGCTTTCCATACGATCGTTCCAACTAAGAGCGATAATATTGCACTAAAAAGGGTCTGGGAAACAGCTAGATCCCTTCGTTGGTGTAGCACATCATTTGTGTCAAAATTCTCAGACGTGGTCTGAGTACGTGGCCGGTTGACATCTCGACAGGATCTGGCTTCCATAAATTCAGGGCTCGTACTTCCGCTTTTGCTTTTATCTTCTTGCATTCCTTCCTTGTGTGTGGCAACGCTCTCAATGCCACTTGATCTCCAAAATGGAACAGCATCGCTACAACCTTGCATTACTTGGCCATCAAAATGGTCTTTTAGGTCCGAAAGTGCTTTACCATGAACTTCGTTCAATCGTTGATTTTCCACCTTCAGATTCTGAAGCTATATCACACCAAATACAAAGTTCAGGCTTTGCCGTCTCAAAATTTGCAGTATCATGAGCAGATGAAAAATTGGAACTCACAGGACCATTATAACAAATGTCAAAGCTACCGCTTTTCTGTGACCAGTTTACCTCAATCTCTCTTTTAATAAGATCCATTTTTTTTTAAGTAGCAAGAAATACATATCTGAACGGAAAAAGGTTATCCATCTGAAAACTTAAGAAACCAAATCTCAACTCATCCACATAACAAATGGGACGGATATTCAAGCAGTAACTCTAAGCTAAGTTGCATTGACTCGACAATTAACAGTAAGAAGTTACTTTCTACTACATAAAAAAGTTTATATAGTCTATAAGCTGTATCATCATTTGAAAACCCTGAACGGTCACCATAATCACACTGCTCTTGTTCTCATTCTTAATTCTTATATATCTTATATATACATTAACCATCCAATGCCCTGAAACACACAGATCCGGATATAGCAGCTCCCCTGTATAAGAAAAGGCAGGAAAGTCATCTTTGCAAAAAAATGGCCTTTTTCACTATGGCATCTTGTCCTAAACAACTGATCATATAAACCCTTTGTCTATTAATCAGCTCCTTTCCTTACTAAGATACATCAATATGTGACACTAACGAAAAAATACTGGAGAATTTTGATATTACAGTCCCAAAATCCAGGAAATCAAGTAAATGATCAACTTTCCGACCAATCCTAACAGGGTTACTCTTTCTTCAAGTCACACAGTTCTAAATGTGTGTATTCCTTCAACACTTAGATTTATATTCTCCTTAATATGCTGTGCTTCTTTGTTGCACAGAAGAAGTTATAGCAGAACAATGATACAACAAAACTGAGACACCAGCTACAATGGAGCAAATGAGTGGTAGCATGGAAACTTCTATAAATCTAAAGTGACATGTACAAGTATAGTAGTATACAAACAAAAAATTTATCAGTAAGTAGAGAAAAAAAATATTTCACCTGGTCCTCCAATTGCTCAATTTTGACGATGGCATCGTCATGTTCATCCTCGAGTTCTGCTAACATGGCCTGCATTATCTTTTTATCCTTGATGGCTACTAGTATTTTCTTCTCAAGTTGCTTCCTTTCCCAAACAAGATTCTCAAACTCGATCTGCATTTCCTGCAGATGCATCTCCAGCTGCACATGTATTGTTCTCAAGTCAGTTGCTTTAAGTCAGCAAAATAATACCAACTCCTCAAAATGAAGAGTAGAGGCTATATCAAGTCAGTTGCTTTAAGTCAGCCAAATAATACTAACTCCTCAAAATGAAAAGTCGAGGCTATATCAAGTCAGTTGCTTTTAGTCAGCCAAATAATACTAACTCAAAATGAAGAGTAGAGGCTATATCAATTTAAGACATAACTAAATAGACATCTGTGACACTAAAAGAAACACACACACACACACACTATAGATATATACCCAGTCCTTGCATCCAATATGAATTGCAGGAGATCTTTAACGAGGAACAGATTAATAACTCCTGACTACTAACACGGTGGAAGATTTCAAAGTTAATGTGGCATTGAAATTTTGTGTTTATGGGAATAGATCAGGTAGTACCATAATGATAATGAAGTTACTAATCATTTTTCTCATTGAAGAAATTATTCCACGAAACTGAACAGCATTTGGAAATAGAGCTACCTGTGAAGTCTACCAAGATTATATTGAAGTTATACAGGTGAAAGTTGTAAAAAGGACAAGTAAACCCTCATACAATAGAAAATGTTCTGGTCCCCCAAACCCCTGCCACACTCTCACACAAGGTGTACAAGAATAGAGAAGATAGAAACTCGTTAAATTACCTTATCCATCTCCACTCCTCTTCCTTCAACTTTGTTTTCCCCTTCGGGAGTAATATCAAAACGCAATTCCAGATTACTCCAGATCTCACAAATTTTACAAGCATTGATATCAATCTACTATGAGTCTATATGAATTCTATTTTGTTCATTCTGCTCTATCCAGGTTCTATTGTATGCCAAATATTAGATATCAGAAAACTTCGCACTAGTTAGGCTAGTTTTAAGTTGATTGCCAACTACCACAATCCTCCTTCTTACTCCGAGCTTGAGACCAACTATATTTTGCTAAGTTCACATAGGTATCCAAACAAGAGTGCTGCACAAAATGTCGGATGGGGAATTTGAACACCTTATGTACTGGTCTAACAAAATTGAGAGTGCTACCCATTCGGATGATTCAATTATTAGTTTCTGTGTTTCTGGTTCATGAAGCACTAGAATAAACAAAAACTTAACACTACATACAAGACATGTGGAAGAAACATCCAAAAAACTAAAACATAAAAGTGGACACACACAATAAACTTTTCAAAAATAAAACTCACCGCCCTTTCCCTTTGTAGAGCTGTTAAACTCCGTATAGGCAGGGATAGAATAGCAATAGCCCAAATTATCAGTCTCCAGAGTAATCTGGCATGAAAACCCATAGCAGCTCTCAGCAGTTCTGTCCATGTTTGGATAACAATGCATATTGTTCTCACACCGAAGAAGCAAGTGAATTTGACAAGTGACAAAGGCTTGATCAGCAAGATCATAACAGTGTTGACCAATTGAAGTAACTCTGCCATCTATACTTCCAAAAGTGGTCATATGTACGCCATCTGCATAAAATGTTCAAGTCCTCAAAATCTCGGTATAGAAGTTAATTCACAGAATGATCAAATCACAGTCTTCAATAAGAGTACCAGATAAATATGAAAATTTTAGAACATCCTCGGTATAAGTCCAACTAGTTTAAGGCTACATAATGAACCACAACACAGAAATGTGTACAAAAATTATTAGGAAAACGGTTCCCTCAAATGCTGGAAGCACTCTGAAAATCAACAAACTCCCATCTTAAAAATTAAATGGCATTAATTTATCCTTATAGAATGCAAGAGGAATTCAAACAGTTCCAAGCTCACCACTAGCCAACCAGTTCAGATATCTTTGCAAAAGTCCTGTGTTGTAAAACAAAGGAAACCAAAGTTCATTTCTTCCAAGTAATATCTTCTATTTGTGGATTCAATTTTGATATGATGGCAGACTGAATTAGTAACAAAAACAGGTGCTGTAAGATGTGTAACATGAATAGTAACAATTCACTGATTAATAACATCACTGCAAATATGATGAATCTAAATCTAATACTCCTACTACTTTTGCATCAAAGGGATGCCCTCACCACTCATCCTAACCGCAATCGTGGGATTGATCAAAATTTGTCATTTCATCTTTTAATCAAAACTCATAGTATTTCTTCTCAGGCTGATCCAAAATCAGCTGGAAGAACTACACCTTATCAAAGAGCCTAGACTAATATCTGCTTTCAAATGCGAAGCCAGAGACGATGAACCCCTGGGTGAAAATCCTGTCTCCGTCATGGCATGGAGAACTGACTCCTTTTTAAAAAAAACTTTCATCGTTTTTGACATTTTGGGACATCCCAAAAGGCTCAAATCACAACACTTTTTTTTTCATCATCTTAAATTTCAGCCTTATAATGACAAAATGATAGTATCAGTCTTACGCAGAGCCAGCAAATTGCTATAAATAACTAATTGTCCTATAAAAGATTCAGAACCACGTTCAAATCTATGAATTGTTCTCAACAATCAACATAAACTGAAAACAAAGACAGAAACTGAATACAGACAATTTATCAAGCCAAAAATTGATAAACAAATACAACAAACATCAATATCTGAATGCAACAAAGAAAGAAGCACATAATTTGCACTTCCAAAATAACACAAATATATAATATACATATACATTTGGATCAGAACTTAAAAAATATATCTTCAAATATCTGTCTAGCCATAAGTCTTTTTAAAAGTTTGAATTTTTTTCAAGAAAACTACATGTCCATAGATTTGAATTTTTTGCAAGAAAACTCAACATAAAGTGGAAACAAAGACAGAGACTGAATACAGACAATTTATCAAGTCAAAAATTGATAAACAAATACACAAACATCAATATCTGAATGCAACAAAGAAAGAAGCTCAGAACTAGCGTTTGGCCATAGATTTGAATCAATTTTTTTTTTTTTAAAATCAAATTTATCTTCAAAATTTCACCCTCCCTAACAAAAGTTTGATTTTTTTTCAAGATAACTACATGTCTAAACACAACTTCAAGTTTTAAAAATCACAATTGTAAAATCTACTGCCAAACAAGAGCTTTAGTTTACTGAAAGAGGTTTTTTTTTTTCATTTGAAAAAAGAAAAGGAGTGGGGAAGATGAAGAGAAGAGAATTTACTGTGAGTGATGGAGAATTGAAAAGCTGGAATGCGGAAGTTGGAAGACGGAGTCTCTGAGGAAACATCTTTTTCAGAGTGGGGTCGCTAAAAAAGTGGGGATTTTGCCACCTCCATTCCATAGAGAGTGACACGTTATGTTAAACAAAGAGCTTTGAATGGATAGAGAAGAGTATCGCCATCTTTACAAACTGACATCAGTCAAATCCTGCAATACTGCTCATAATTCACAGGTGCGGATATGCATATTCGAAAAAATTTATTAAGGTATAGGCCAAATCAATCAAAGTTTGCATTCATTTTTTGACACGTGGATCGTGGGGGGTCCAAGCTATCAGTTAAGGCTGAAAAATGAAATCAAAAGGAGAGAGAATGTAAAGTTTGAGCGAGAATTGCAAGACAATTATGTGATCCACGTCCCATTTTTTGACATGTGGATCGTGGGGCCCAAACTATTAGTTAAGGCTAAAAAATGAAATCAAAAGGAGAGAGAATGTAAAGTTTGAGCGAGAATTGCAAGACAATTATGTGATCCACGTCAACTTTAATTAAATAAATTAAAATACTATATTGAAAATGGAAAAGTGCACAGTAAAAAAGGCAAGAAAGGAAATAAAAAGTCATATTATTAGTTGATCAATTATTTTTACTATTTTAGCATTAAATGTTATGTTTGAGATTAATCTTGTTATTTTGACTTTCATTTCAGTTTTAATAGGTTTATTAAAAAAATTGAAAAATCATGAAAAAAATGTATCTTTATGATATAAATTTTTAAAAAATATTGTTTGAAAAAAGAGAAAATTCACAAAAATATTATGCTTTTAAATTAGTATATTGTTAATGATATTTTAATTTTTTTATTCAAGAATTAACTAATTGACTATATTATTTTCTTTATTTTTTGATAGTTTTGTTAAATTTTTTCTTTTTTAAAGGAAAATTTAAAAGAGAACCAATAATCTTTTGCCACTTGGCAAAGATTGCATCTTATCTATGTGCAACAAACTTTCTTGACTATTACTCTACACTGTACCGAATACTCTTCCTTGTAAACCTTAGATAAGAGCACAATACTATTAACGTCAAATACCAAATTGAAGACAATAAAATATACACAAATCTTATCTTATCTTGTAATATAGAACTATTTTTAAAAGTAACGCTAGTTTAAAGAAAATAGAGTGTAAACAAATTTCAATATAAGAATAATATTTTTTAATAGATATTCAATTCAACACGTTAAATAAATGTGGATATAAAATAGAAATAAAATATTGATCAGCTAATAATATGACTTTTTATTCCCTTCCTTCCCTTTTTACTGTGCACTTTTCCACTTTCAATATAATATTTTAATTTATTTAATTGAAATTGACGTGGACCCCACAATTGTCTTGCAATTTCCACTCAAACTTTACATTCTCTCTTCTTTTGGTTTCATTTTCAGCCTTAACTGATAGCTTGGGCCCCACGATCCACATGTCAAAAAATGGATGGAGCCTCACACAACTTTGGTTGATTGGGCCTCTACCATAATAAAATTTTGGAAAAATTACATAAGTGAAGGTATTTTATTTAATAATTACCACTTTTAAGTATACTTTTAATTTATTACCATTTTTGTCAACTTTTAGCAATACTTACTTAAAACAATTTTGTTCCTTTAAACTTAGCAAAACGTGCTGCCATTCGCAACTTTCAGTAATACTGTCATTCAGCCAAATTGTTATATATGGTTAAAAGAATAATGTTGACAAATGTCGTAAATATTTTTAAAAAAATGTACACATAAGTGATTTTCCCTAAAACATTTCATGCATATTCTACTTGACATAATATACATCTTATATAGTGTAATATAATTAATTTGTAGCCTAAGTCATCTCTGGCTCCTTAAATTGTCCGCATAATTCATTTAGACATCTCAAATAAAATTTATACCTATCAAATACTTTTATCGGGTAGAATTTGAACCACTCAGACACTTTATGCTGATATGACACAAAAAGTGAAATTCACACTAGGTGAGCGCGTGAGATCAAATATTTCAATATTTTCTATTTTTCTTTTCAGTTTTTTTTCTCTTTTTTTTTTTTTTAAAAAAAAAACCTTTAACAATCTTTTTCTCTTTCCTCTCTTTCAATACCACACCATCTGCTACAGCCTACAAGGCTGTAACTGTATCTTTACAACACTTCACCACCAATTTTTCAAAAGCAAATTTCCGTCATTTTCTTTTTTCTTTTTTAATTTTTTTATTATTGTATTATTAATTTTACAGTAGAACTACTTTCGGTTATCTCTTTTGCCAAAAACAATTAAGATAATCATTCACATTTCTTTGCCAGAAAAAATGGAGATTATCATCTACGTCTTCTTTGCCGGAAGATAATGAAGAGCACCATCCACATCTTCTTCACCTCCCCCCTCACACACCTCCTCCGACCCACGCCCCTGCTTCCCCACAAATTAAAGCAAAAATAAAAAAAATCAAAATCAAAATCAACAAAGGAAGAACATATCTTTTAAAAAAATACTATCAAATGAAATGGAAAGGCAAAAGGCATAAATTGCCCCCTAAACTTGTATCCAAAAGTCATTTACACACTTTAACTAATGGGGCGACTTATTACACACCTTAACTACATAAAATTATATTTATTTCCCCCTTCCGTCACCCAACCCAGGGCGCGTTTCGCTCCACATAGTTGAGCGTGTCAACACGCTAATAAAGTCATATTTATTTATTTTTTTAATTAAAAAAACTCAGCCCAACGGTTATATTCCCATTCTCTTCATATAACCTACCCACCCGACCCTAATGAACAAGAACCCTAAAATTTTCACCCAAAAAATCTGAATCAAGAACCCTAAATTCAAACATAGTTCAAAATTCCTTCTATTGAATCAAAGGTAACTCTTTTTCATTATTATTCATTCATCTCTTTTCCATTTTGATTCATTCCTCTTCTTTTTCATTTTGTATTTTGTTTCTTATCTATTTCATTATTTTGTAATTTTTAGTTGTTTGATTCGCGGTAATTCTTATTAAGGTGCTACAATGACTCGAATAAGCTTGACTAGGCTCCGTTTGCAAGAGGAAGATCATGAATTGGAAGAGGTGCGATGCAAACATGGATTTGTTTGCCTTTGCTGACCTCTTGGACCCCGAAAATCCTGGTAGAAGATATTGGGGTTGTCCTTACTATGGGGTAAGTTAATCTTTTTAGAGTTGAATGATTCGTTTTGTTGTTTCAAGAGCCATATAATGATTCATTTTGTTTTTTAAGAATGCCAGATCATGTGATTTTTGGCTTTGGAAAGATGATTATATTGATCCAAGATCCAAATTTGTGATTCCCAAGTTGTTGGGAAGAATTGCTGAGCTTGAACATATTGTTGAATCTTCTCGAAAAGTTGAAATTTCAGATAAGGAAATCAAAAAGCCTACTAAGTCGACCGAACCTATGGAAAGCAAAATAGATATGAACAAGAAAGAGTCAAAAATGGATAGTTTTGATGATGATTTGAAGAAGATGAAAGCAGTTGAAAAGAAATGGAAAAACAAATTGGCCAAGTCCAAGAAAAGGGAGAAACAACTTTGGATTGCTCTGTTGTGTGTTTGTATTTTAGGTGTAAGTTTAATATTTCAAAGAGTATTGTTTCTGAAAGGAGAAGGAGATTCAAGGAAATTGTCATGATCTCTTCTTGTCCAAAAATGTGCATTATTGTGTTGAACTTGTAAGGCTTTTGTGTAATGAAAAGAATTTGCAAGGCTTTCTTTATCTAATTTGTCTCATTTATGTTGGCAAGTATTTGGTTTTGTATTTGGGCATAAACTATACATTTAGTGTCTACAACTATCTGCTCAACTGTCTAAACTATACGTTTGCGTAGCCACTGCTAAAGTAGTCACTAATTGCCCTCCATAAACACAAAAACCATCAACTAAAAGAGAAGCAATATTGTTACATAAACAGACATCCATAACTGCATAATCATTAATCAAAGCAGTTACATAATCAAACACCACAAATCAAAATGCAGTCGCAACTGCCAATTCATTGTCTTAAATATAAGGGAACTAAATAGGGATAAAGTGCATTGCATTGTCTATCACCCAACAAAACATAATGTCTACATTGCATTACCAACAAAAATCTACCAAAACAAGTTAGATTGCATTAGAGCTCTCTTGGCTCAAATGTGCAGCCTTAGACCTAGTCTCCATTTGTTTACTTCCCCTCATCTCTTCAAGTTGGCTTGAGGTCATAGCTTGTTTTCCCTTCCATTTCACACCACATGGTGGTTTATGTCCAAGATCTCCAGTGACAACTGCTGAAGACTTCACATTTCTAAATCTTTCACTAGGCATTCCAGGCTGTTCAAATGAATATAAATAATCTTAATTTGTGATTAAAGAAAAAATAATAAATGATATTTAAGTATAGAAATAGGGAACTTACATTAATAATAGTAGCACCACTTTGTGTGTGTAGTATACCCATTCTAACCATTCTTGTTCTGCTAGCAACACTACCCTAAAAAAACAACAAAATATTCAGTAAAGCAACTTATTTAAAACTTATACATGAAGTAAATAAAGGAAACTATATCACCTTTTCTGTTGAACCCTTTGGTCTACCCCTTCCAGGTGTTGCTCTTGGGCCAGCAGTTTGTGTTGATGTTGGTGCAATAGCAGGTGTTGCTCTTGGGCTAGCAGGGCCATCAATTTGTGTTGATATTGTTGCAGTAGCAGGGCCAGAAGGAGGTCTTGAACTTGGTCCAGCAGTAAAACTTGTGCCAGAAGCAGGTGCACCAAGAGAACACTTTCTTTTATTGTGACTCTTGTTATGACAAGTGCTGCATGACATCTTAATCCCTCTTTTGGATAATTTTCCAGTTTTACTAGTTTCACCTTGCTCTTTCTTCCTTTTCTTGCCAGGCCTTCCTGACATCTTCCTAACATGAGGTGGTATCACAAAGATGTTTTGTGATTCTGGCCACATTTTCAGATTCATAACTAGCTGAATGAAGTAGTTGTATGTCTTCATGTATGTTTCTCTGTTATACCAATGAGAAATGTAGTTGATTGGGTCCAATTTCCTATGATGAAGAGCAGCTATTGCATGAGGACATGATATGCCTTCCAACATCCATGCTCTACAACTACATGTTTGCCTTTGAATATCTACAATATGTCTGTATGGTCCATGAAGTACCTCATACCATGTATCTGAATTCCATTCAATGCTGCATTTCATAGACTTAACTGTGTTATCTTGTAAAACCTTCATTGCCATTGGAGAAATGTCACAGATCCAAGTATTGCAAAACTCTCTCATCTGCCCTATTCTTTTCATCATTTTCACCCTAATTTCTTCAAGCATTGTAATTATAGTCTTATGCCTTGCTGTTAATATCCATGAATTGAAACATTCAGCCATGTTATTGTCTACAACATCACATTTTGAGGTAAAAT
>NW_006239233.1:249137-250502 GCF_000226075.1 Solanum tuberosum
CAATCAATAATTGACCTTTAGATACTCCCTTTAGAAAACAACCATCCAAACCAATGCACCTCCTACAACCAGCCAAGAAGGACTTCTTCATTGCATCAAAACATATGTAGAAGCCTTGAAACATTTTACCTTTTTCAAATGTTTCTTCATGAAGCTTGACTACACATGTACTACCTGGATTAGTTCTTAGCAACTCATCTTTGTAGTCCAAAATTCTCCCAAACTCAAGAACATAGTCACCCATTAACTTCTGTAATACTTTGTTTCTTGCTCTCCTACACACTATTCTTCCAACATATAAATCCAATTCTTTTTAATAAGCCCTTGAAACTCAAAGATTCTAATGTCAGGTTGTTCCTTTATCCTTTCACTGTAGTGACTAAATAAGAACTTGCTATTACAAAGCTTGTTCCTATTAGTAGGAACACATTTGTAAACTGGATTGTATGTCTTTACAACAAAATTATTTGTCCTAGAATCAAAGCTAGCAAATAAAATCCAAGGACAACCAACTGTACACCTAACCTTTACCCTTGTTGGTTCATTAATATACATTTCAATTGCAACATGTTCAGCAACAACATATTTGGTAACATCAGATCTAAACTTATTAACACTTTCAAATAGTCTCGAGTAAGACACCGGTGATCTCTACATTCACCTATGTAATTTAGAAATCTGCTTTCAAGCAGCTCCCTCATGCCGACCCCGTATGCAGTTGCTACTACACTGTTACATCCGGATAAAGTGACCCGTACTGGTGGAATAATTGCAACGCGACTATACCGCATGCTGATAAAGGGAAGACAGTATACCAAGCTTGTCAAGATCCAATTCCCACACTATTTTCTGAGAAGATGCATCAAATACAACTCTATTCACCTTCTTTCTCCTTCTTGGCTTAACTCTCTCTTTGTTGAACCTCTTCTTTTCATCATCACTGAAAGCATCTGGATCTGTTTCAAAACTGGCAGCTTCATCTGAGGGATAATAAGGCTCATCACCAGCTAACTTGCCTTCTAAGTTATTTCTATTACCACCTGTAGATTCATCATACCCAACATTTGGCCCTTTTTTTCTGTTCCTAACTTGACATGATCAGGCAATGGAGCTCTTTCTCCCCTTTTCCTTCTCTTTCTTTTACTCCTTTCCTCCCTAAAACTTCTTAGCTCATCATCTACATCACTCCCATTAAATCCCCCCCCATTCAATGATTCTCTATCTGAATCTTGTTCATTAGAAGGATGGACAGGGTCAGGAATTGGATCAGAGGAAGGATGAACATGGTCAAGAGTTGGATCAGTAGAAGGATGGATAGGGGCAGGGGCATAAGCAGGGGCAGGGTTTGAGGCAAGGTTTGAGGCA
>NW_006239233.1:250603-274374 GCF_000226075.1 Solanum tuberosum
ATGCATTAGGCCCACTGTTTTGAGATGTTCCCTCACCTACTCCACTTTTCCCATATTCCAATGAAGGTGGGACCAAAACTGGATCAACAACAAAGTGACACACAAAACAGTCCAAAATATCTCCATGACTCAAACACTCAGCAATTAAAGTAGTATCATTGTCAGATTTGATTTCTAACATAGCAGTACTTCTAGGAAGTTTCATATACAACACACATTGTCCAGGTTCATACCCTAACTCTTTCAGACAATCCCTCAATTCAAAATAAGATAACCTATCTATATCAACATCTAAAAACTCATAAACTCCTCCACCATGATATGGTTTCCCCTTGTATCCCTTTTTTTCAATTTTCATAACATCACCGTGGTAAAATCTCAAAGTAATTAATTAAAAAGACATTTTAACCTGAAAATAATGTTAACAGATGACTCTCAACAACAACGACAAAACATATACAACAACAAAATTCATACAACAGTAAAGGGGAATCATGTGAATGAAAGACGACATACAGTAAACTTGAAAAAAATTAAAGACGAAATAACCCTAAGCTAAAAAGTATGAACTATGAAGTAACTCTAGAGATGTTTGACTGACCTTTCAGATATGGAGACGACAACAAACTATGAACGATGAACGCCTCGATTGACAACACACCAATGTTCTTCAAATATGATAGTGAAAACTTGATTAGATGGTTAAAACTACAAGGATGCTTACAAAAACACTACAAAATCGAAGAAATCTTTAGCTAAAATTAGGATTTACAAATGTAATTTTTTTGATTAGGTTTTGGTGTTCTTAGAGAAAGGAAACGGGTGGGTGAAATAAATGGACTAGGGTAAAATAAAATGGATTTGGGTGAAAAGAATTGGGTTTGGGTGAAAAGAAACGGGTTTGGGTCAAATGAATCGGATTGGGGTCTTTTATTACGTGGCTTCACTAGGAGGCGAGTGGCTCTCAATCTAGGCATAATGTCCTGGGTTGGGTGACGAAAGGGGGAAATAAATATACTTTTATGTAGTTAAGGTGTGTAATAGGTCGCCCCATTAATTAAAGTGTGTAAATGATGGTCAATAGTCACGGTTAGGGATTTTCCCCTAAAACTTCAAAAGCTCTGATAAATAACAATAGTGGACAACAATCAGTGTTAGGAAAAGAGAAGAAAAGAAGAGGTTTGGGGTGGGGATGCGGGGGGTGGGGTGAGGGATGTATAATATTTTTTCCTTTAGTTGAATCTTTTCTTTTTAGATTTTGTTTTGTTTATATTCAAAATTAAAATTTATAATTATTTTAAATTAAAATGCCACATGGCTTTATTTAATTTGCTAGTTTGCCACATCATGTGCATGTGTATTACACACACCTTTTCTTTTGACTGAGTGTTAGAAAAATGTTCAATATATATTTATTTTTTAAAATTAGAGTGTCTAATAGGAAACAAGGTCTGTTGAAGAGTCTAAATGAAATATGCGGACAACTTTAAGAGGCCGTGTATTTTACGCTATATGTGTCTATTTATATAAATTTAGATAATTATTTATGCACATAAAATAAAAAAATATAAATGCTAATTAAAGTCAAATGAGATGACATGTTTATATATATATATCGGAAAAGAGTCTGAAAAATACTCCAATTTTGGCCGAAATTGATGTTACGATACCAAACTTTATGGATGACCTTTTACCCCTGCACTATTTAATAGTATATACCTTTAAAATGCACTATTAAATAGTACAAGGGGTAAAATGTCATTTCCAAAATTTGGTATCGTAACAGCAATTTCGACTAAAGTTGAAGTATTTTCCCCTATATATATTATATCATTGAAATTTATAAAATTTGAATTGAAAATAAAATTGTGTTTAATTGTATTTTCTTTAAGAAATATTTAAATATATTTGGATATTTTTAAAATAAAAAATTAGTTGAAAAATACAAAGACTAAACACGAATTATACGGTCAAACGAGTCGAATTATTTTTTCTTCTTCTTATTTCATTATATTTCCTCCATATCTTTGTTAATCACTTTGAAAGCCTAAATAAATTCGAACCGAAATAGATTATAAATTTTAAATTAAAAAAATTGTGTAATTTTTTTTATATAAATAAATAGGATGGAATATTAATATATATTTTTTTAGGGAATAAAAGTTATTTTTAATAAACTTTTGATTAGAAAAAGAGAAAATACATAATTACCCCATCCAACCATTTCCAACAATTTTAAATACACTACTTTTACAATATTTGTAATCTCATGACCAGTGCGTGTGTTTCACCCCATATAAAATAATTTTAGTTTTCTTACTTGTTTAATAGTGGGTCGGGTAAAACCTTGACCCACTCACATTTTAACCCTTAAACCTTTTTAGAAAATTCATCGTTCATCTTTTCCAATTCTTTCGATTTACTTCACTTCAAAAGATTTTTTTTCTGAATTTCTTTGTAGATATATATATTTATGTAAGTTTTGTGTGTTATTTTTCAGTGTTTTGGTGTTTGATTTCAAATATTTTTCTTCAAAAATTAGTTTAATCCCTTTTAGCTTTGTGGGTATTCTGAAATCAAGACTAGCTTTGAGTTCTATAAGTGAATTTCACATTTTTTTGAATTTGTTAGAGTAGATTCTTTGATACTTTTGATCTGGGGAAACTATATGAACGGAAATGGGTTCAAATTTCTTTGCTGAAAGGTAAATTAGGTGCTAAATTGATCAAGTATTATGTCGTTGTTAAGTAGATTTTTCTAATAAAAGGCCTTAAGATGGATTGCTAGAACTTGATGATAGAGTATACAATAAAAAAAATTCGCTTCGCGTAGTAAAAAACCAACTTTTGCTGTTGAGAAAGCTCTGAACAGCCATTAATGGTGGTTTGGGGAAGAAGAAACGTGGGCCTCTTTTCACTTTGGTTTAACAATGCCATGCGTCAGTTTTCCATTGGTTTGGGGCTGCAATTTTACTCTTTCACGCGCTTTTCTAGTGTGAAATTACAATTGGCCTGAAAATGGGTCAAAATGGCGTATTTATTGTCGATTTAAATGGTTTCGTAGGGTAATAGAACCTCTGCAAACTTAAGGTGTCTTCTTCAAAAAAAGATCTAAGTTTGATAGGGTAATTATGCATTTGCTCTTAGAAAAAAAGGAAGTTTAAGAGTAACAATGTATGATAACTGATAAGATATCCAAAAAAAGAGAGAAAGAACAGTTATAATAAAATTGAAAGACAACTCTATTTCATCATCACACTTAAATACGATATGTGATATTATCATCGATTTCTTTATTTTCTCAAAATTTTGATCAAGCTATTTGAAACATCTTCTCTCGAGGATAATTTATATCAATATTTACTTTTGGGAAAAAAAGTTTGAAATATATCCGAACTTTAATCGAAATTGCTGTAACAATACCGAACTTTGGAAAGAACCTTTCCCCCCTGCACTATTTAATAGTGTATTTTAAATGTATATATGTGCCCACGTGGACATCAAAATATTGCATCATTATAAATAGTAACGTGTCCACGTGGACACATATATACCTTTAAAATACACTATTAAATAGTGCAGGGTGGTAAAAGGTCCTTCATAAAGTTTGATATCGTAACAACAATTTCGGCCAAAGTTGAAATATTTTTCAGACTCTTTTCCCTTACTTTTACATTTGTCTCATGTGATATATTATTGAACTTGCCGTGCATATATTGTGTTTTAATCCTGCTCAATCTAAAACTTTTGAACTGTATGGTCTATCTTCAAAACTCTAATATATAGTTAACTTCGCATCATCAATATTGAATACATGGATAACATTCACTATAATACCTACTCTTAAAATATATAGTGTTAATTGATCCATTATTAAGACAAATATAAAGGGGATAACATACATTTTTATGGATATGCCGTATAATTAAAGGGATTAAATGATTTTTTTAAATCATTAAAATTCAAAAACACACCTAGTTTTTTTTTTTTTATGAGTTCTCATCAATAACTATTTATTAAAACATGTGTCAAAATTAATAAATCAATTGTCATATGAACGAAAATATACGAACAAATTAAATAAGCATATATTTTTTTAAGATTATTTCAAACACTTAATCTAATTAAATATGAGATAAATGATTAATAGTAATTCTAATAAAAACGTATATATATTTGATAGTTCAAATGTAAAACTTACGAAAAAATATTACTATCAAAATATATTTTTAACTCATCACCTCATAAAAAAGATTAATTTTCTAGGGCTAATGGGCAAGTACAAAGGCAATAGGTAAGTGCTGCCTCTTCTCCTCTCCATCCAAAATTCCAAATTAAAACCCAGACATAATTTTTTTTTTTTAAAATTCCCAAAAAAGTGAATAAAAACAATGCTATCGGCCTCTTCCGCCGCCACCACGCCGGCCACCGCCATTGCCGCCAAAGCTTTCCGCACCCAAATTCCGCAGCTCCACACCATCCGAACAAGAACTGATCATTATTTCGGCCCACAACAGGTAATGAAAATTTGAGAAAAATAAAACAAAATACTCCATATAGTTCTTCTTCTATGTGATAATAATTTTTGTGGTCTGCGTGGTCCAGTTCGCGAAGACATCGTATAGGTTGATTGTTCATCCAGTGAAGGCCATGACTGAAACTGTAGCTACGCCTCAGTCTGCTCCCAAGTTGTCAACTTCAGGTCCTTTTTTTTAAATATTTTTTTACTTATTTTAATTATTTTTGGAGTAAATTTTAGTTAATTCCTTTTAATATTTTGAATGTAATAAATAATTGCTTGAAAATTTTGAACAATTTTGGAATTTTGTTTGTATAGTCTGTAAACTAGTTTAGCAGTTATCATTGCTCTAAGTTTGAGATTAAAATTTACTCGGTTTTGGTGAAGTCTAAATTACGCCTTGGAACTATAAATTTAATCCCAACTTTAATTCTGGATATCCCACCTTATTCCGTCTAACTTGGTGGTATTATTTTATCCCACCTCTCATGTGGGATAAATTAGTTCCCAGGATTGTAATCCCGTGATAACTTTGTCTGCGAACCAAACAACGGTATTTATGCTGAAAATACAAATGCTATATACGTAATATGTGATAAGGAGATTATATCTTCTTATGAAACCAACCAACCTCTTAAGAGTCATCTTTTTTTGATGAAGTAAGAGTATTCATTGATGGATCTTTTTTTGATGAAGTAAGAGTATTCATTGATGGCACCAAGGAGATGCAAAAGAACACGAAAATTGAAATTACAAAGAATGTATCAGTTGCAATACAATATGACCTCTCAGAGTCATCTTTTGACCTTTTAACTATTTTGACTGTCATCTTATTCTGAAGTTCCATTTTTCCCTTTGAGAGGTCAATGTTAAAGAGTCTATGCACACGGCACTCCAATAAGAAAGAAGAAAGTAAATGTGGAAAAAAGTTATGGAATGGAGGGAGTAGCTGCAAGGTCATACTTGACTATTATTTTGATATTTCTTAGTACAGTTTAATCCATTTTTATGTGATTGTATTCACTTGGATTAAAAGTAGGAAACTTGGTGGGTATGAAAGGGAAGTTTTGCTATATTTCATTCATCTGGTGAGGATGCATAGAAAGAGGGGGTAAGTAAAAGATGATAGATTGGACACTTCTTCAATTGCTCTGAATTGATTGAAAAGGTGGAAATATCTCTTTTACTAGGAGCCCATTCCATACAGAAAACAATCAGAAGTAAATGAACATATCAAGAAAGTAACAACAAGTGGCTCTCTTGTTTACCTCTCCTGTTTGCATCAAGGAATCAAACATAGTATGGACTTTATAAAATCAACCCAAATAAAGCTCAACATGCAATTAGCTGATCAGTTTGTGTTCTGATTCGGTAAATGCTGTTTTGGATAAGTCAAAAAATTGCATGTAATACTAAAAGTAATGCTACTTACAAAATTAACATTTCATGATAGCAACCTTGTGTTTTAGAAGTCAGGCCAGTGATTAATAACTCTTATCAATTTAAAATTAGGAATGTATTCAATCACTATACTTTCATGTGAACTTACTATTCATGTATATGGTTATGTTAGGGAGGAAGCAAGCATTGATATCACTTTCAGATAAGACAGACTTGGCTAAGCTTGGCAATGGGCTGCAGGAGTTGGGGTAAAGATTGCGGAAACATTTTTTCATATTTTACAAAAATAATTGAAGGATGGTTGCAGCATCTACAAGTCAAATTGCTTGGCCTAGAGCTGTTAGTGTGTTACTGAAGTGAATCTTTATTATATGTACATGACTGCCGAACTTCACTTGCTGTTATTTTCCTAAAGAAAAACATACTGTCGAGCATCACATGAAAGGGCATAATCCTAATCTGCATTGAGAGTCACTCTGTTATGTTATCATCTAGGCTTAATCTGATTGGTGCTGGTGTCCCCTATGTCTTGCGTGCTCCTTTTGATGAAACTGTACCCATTATCTTGCAAATCGAAGTGTCTAGTTGCTACCTATATTAACTGGCCAAAATCATACAACTTATTTACATCCCACTGGATAATTCTCAAATTGCAAAGACCTCTTATTTAATCTATTTCGCAGGTACACAATTGTTTCAACGGGAGGCACTGCATCCGCTTTGGAATGTGCTGGGGTGTCTGTCACCAAAGTGGAAGAGCTGACGCGTTTCCCTGAAATGGTAGGAACTCCTGACTAATGTTTGAAAGGTATAACTGGAACTTGCCCGGGGGTGAGGCAATCCCTAAACACCCCAAGGCGACCATGAGGTTTTTTCCCATCTGTCCAAGCTTTGGTGGATGGAGCTACCTGGTATCTGTGTCGGTGGGAGGTAACAGGTACCCTATGGAATTAGTTGTGGAATTAGTTGAGGTGTGCATAGGCTGCTCCAAACACCACAGTTATAAAAAATAGTTTTATTCTCAATAAAATAAAATTTTTATGGAACACCTACCTTGAAATGCCAATCTTTGCATCTTCACTTTTTTTTTTTTGGGATACAGACCTTGCATCTACTCTTCTTAACACTGTTTTAAACCCTCTTTAATTTCATTTGTCTTCGCTATGATGGTTGACTTCTTTTTAGCTGCAGAACTTTGTTTTTACATGTAATTTTACCTTTATTTCCTTTTGCAATTTCATGTTTCTTGCACATCTTTGTATAATGGGTGGGCATAAATACCAAAGAACCAAAAAATCGGATCGGACCAAATTAATTAGGTTCTTTGGTTTCACTTTTAATTTTTTCAAAACTTCAGTATTCTGTTTGGTTCTTGGTTATAGGATCCCGGTTCTTCAGTTAACTGAAATTCTGAGAATGGTTTAATAGCTCTGCAGGGTATGCTTTTCTGGCATACGTTTATTTTTTTAGCCATTTCTTTACGGTTAAAAGTTTTGCCTTTCATTCAGTCGTTGTTACCATATTCTAATGAGGATATAATCTAACTATAAAACGGTATCAAAGTTTAAGTATTATGTCTGTTTCTACAGTAATGTAATCTAATAAGGGAATACATTAGAAATTATATCTGTTTCAAAATTTTAGCTCAGATTATATCATGTTTGTTTTGGTGAAATTCACCAAGCTAATTATTATGTGTCGAGCCACTTTTTTGACACGCAAGTTCATCAGCAAAGACTGAGGCAGGTATTTGCCTCATAAAACACAAAATAGCCATTTTGAACTTTAAAAAAAAAACATTTTACAAGCAGAAAAAAACAGGCCATTAATTAGGCCCACACCAAAGAATAGAATTAGAAAAAACTCGAACCAAATTGAATTAATTCGGTTTGATTTTCGGTGTACACTAATAAATAACCGAAAACTGAAGTTTGAAAGAACTTAACCGAATAACCGAATGCCCACCCCTACTTTGTATGGTTTGTAGTATATGTATTCAAACTTTTCTCTTAATGCTTGGTCCAATAAGTGTTGTGCTTACACATCCTTGTAGTTGATTTTATAACTTGAGAGCAGTGACTCATGACGTTTAACTTCAAAAACATAACTGAGAACTTTTCTCGTTGTCACAGCTTGATGGCCGTGTAAAAACTTTGCATCCAGGCATTCATGGAGGTATTCTTGCTAGAAGAGATCAGGAGCATCACATGGAAGCTCTTGAAAAGCATGAAATTGGTGAGCTAATTGATTTTAATTATGGTAGAATACATAGTTTACACCCTGACCTTGGGACCCAAAGGAATCAAGGTCTTTACTTAATTAAAAAAAAGGAATCAAGGTTTCTGTTGCAAAAAAGTATTTTGCATTATGGAAACACTTATTGCTTGGTTACCAAAAAAGCCTGGGGTTTGGCATACATCTAGTCTTCTTATAGGAGCATGATGCAATGTTTTTTTTATGAAGTAAGATGTTGTATTAGAAAGGCATCAAGAAGATGCAAATTACATACACAAAAATATGATTTAACTCCTGAGAACAAAAACACCTATTTAATCAGGGAGTTAACCACAACCATGATGCAATGTTAGGAATAAGGAAACAAATGAATGATGTTTTCAATGTGCAGGTACATTTGATGTTGTAGTGGTCAACTTGTATCCCTTTTATGCCAAGGTTTCTTCTTCAAGTGGAATTTCATTTGAGGATGGAATTGAAAACATCGATATTGGTGGACCTGCCATGATTAGAGCTGCTGCAAAGGTTGCTTAGCTTATTACTTTTCCCTGACCTGCAACTTGTATTAGACAAGTTACTTTTATCTTAATGCATTCTGTACCTCTGCATCTAAAGCTTTGGCACATATATTTCACTTGTGAACCAACATTTTTTCATCTTCGAATCTTCTCTGCTACAGCTTTAGGTTTTCTTAGGTATATGCTTTGGCTTCTTGATCTTAATTGGATAAATGCTGTGGGAGCAATCATGACTCCTAAGATAAAAAATGTTTTTTTCCTACTCGGAGTTTGTGGCAATCTGGCTTGTATTGGATGCTTTATGTATCAGAAAGGTTGTGGGATACAGTAGGTACATCGGAAATTTGAAACTTTCCTCTTAGCTTCATAATGCCATTCTGTGCTATGTAGGAAGCTCTTATCCATTATAAAGTATCTGAGTTGAACAAGGAGCTAACTTGTGTTCCAGCTATGCTAAAATTTTATGAATTGCTTTTCTGGATAATATGTTGTATGCTTCAATTTATGTGGCATACATCAATAACAAAACTGTATCTGGTAAAATCATGGTTAGTGTCTTACACCATTTATAATGCTTGCTGAATCTTTTGGGTAGGCTTTCTATCTTTTGGTGTACTTCTTCTCTGCGTGAATTCTCCCACATTTATAAAACTACATTCTCTAGAAAATGCTGGCTGTTACATTGTGTTGTGTACAGCTCTGTGTCTAACTGTGGGCAATGCTTATTTAACAGAATCATAGGGATGTTTTGGTCGTAGTTGATTCTGAAGATTACCCAGATCTTTTGGAGTTCCTTCGTGGCGATAATGATGACCAACAATTTCGAAGGAAGTTGGCCTGGAAAGCTTTTCAACATGTTGCTTCATATGATTCTGCAGTTTCAGAGTGGCTGTGGAAACAGACTGTTGGAGGTATTCCCTTGCAAAACTAATACAGCCCAATAAAACAAATCCCTCTTCCTCCCATCCCCTCTCCCCATAACAAGAAATAAAGAGGTTCAATAAAGAACTTGAAAACATTAAAACGATCATCCTTGGCCTCTTCATTTGAAATAAATATAAATGCCGATGGTTTTCCATGGAAAAATAAAGTTTCAAATTGATTATAATTTTGATGAACAGTAGCCTTCAAAGCCTCAATTGTGCTTCGAGATGAAATATTCTGTTGAATATGATGTTAAAACTGAGTGTGTGTGTGAAAGAGAGTGCAGGCCTTTTCATCTGCTATTATGCTGATTGATGATTTTGGTCTCTGTTGGTAGATAAGTTCCCTCCCAGCCTGACAGTGCCACTCTCTCTTAAAGACCAACTTCGATATGGTGAAAACCCTCATCAGAAGGCTGCAGTTTATGTTGACAAGTCTCTGTCTGAGGTTAACGCTGGTGGAATTGCAACTGTTATCCAACACCATGGCAAGGTTAGAATTCTAATGTTCATAACTTGGCATATTCTCAAATTCTGTTTAGTGTTCATTTGCACACTGGATAGTTCCTTGCTCTAAATTTAACATCACATGAATGGATTTTTCTAGTTGAAGTTTCAAGGTTAATGACTCTGCCTTCTTCTTGATGTAGGAGATGTCATATAACAACTATCTGGACACCGATGCAGCTTGGAATTGTGTCTGTGATTTTAATAAACCAACATGTGTTGTTGTGAAGCATACAAATCCTTGTGGAGTTGCATCACGGAATGATATCATTGAAGCATATAGGCTAGCTGTGAAAGCAGATCCAGTGAGTGCATTTGGTGGTATAGTAGCCTTCAATGTCGAAGTTGATGAGGTAAAATTACTCAATGGACCTATTCAGATGCATATTTTGATCTTTTTGTTGATTATGATCTTACAATTGTGCTCTTTTTGTTTCTTTCTAGAAACCTAAATGGGTGATGATGCATTGTATTTGGTACTACTTTTTATAGGAGTTATGTTGAATTTTTTTTTATCTGCTATACCACAGAGCTTCTAGTGTTGGAGAAATACAAAATCAAACTTTAAGTTTAGGTGACACATCAAGGTTGACAACTCTTTTAACTAATCTGCTTTGGTTCTTTGCAGGCTCTTGCAAAGGATATTCGAGAATTTAGAAGCCCTACAGATGGTGAGACTAGGATGTTTTATGAAATAGTAGTCGCACCAAAGTACACAGAGAAGGGTCTTGAAGTTCTCCGTGGGAAGTCTAAGACTTTGAGAATCCTTGAGGCAAGTAAAAACAACAAGGGAAAACTTTCTCTTAGGCAAATTGGTGGTGGTTGGTTAGCTCAGGACTCAGATGATTTGACCCCGGAAGATATCCCATTCAATGTCATGTCTGACAAAACTCCACAAGAAAATGAGCTTAATGATGCACAGTTTGCTTGGTTATGTGTCAAGCATGTCAAGAGCAATGCCATAGTAATTGCAAAGGTACTTTCTGGCTGATATAGATATAAATGATATTTCTTTCATTGTTTTCTAAATATAATTTTATTTATTGCAGAACAATTGTATGTTAGGAATGGGGAGTGGACAACCAAATCGTCTAGAGAGTTTGAGGATTGCTATGAGGAAAGCTGGAGATGAAGTAAAAGGAGCTGCTTTGGCAAGTGATGCTTTCTTCCCATTTGGTACGTACATGTACTGGTAGAGCAAGTCTAACTTTAAAACAAAGTGGGACAATAGGTTTCAACAAACTATGACTAGTCGAAAGTGCAAATTTTAAGAAAATATACGATAAAGAAAAAAATTGTTATCATCTTATAATGTGCCTTAGACGAATGTTTCTGATTGATTTTTTTTTTTCTCATAACAATTTTTTTTTGGAATTAAATCAGCATGGAATGATGCTGTTGAAGAGGCGTGTCAAAGCGGAGTGAGCGTTATTGCAGAACCAGGAGGGAGTATAAGGGACAAGGATGCAGTGGAGTGCTGTAACAAGTATGGAGTCTCACTTGTTTTCACCAACGTGAGACACTTCAGGCATTAGATGTTTGGTAGGGCATCATTAGGCGCATCATCTATTATCTTTACCAAGTTTTTTTGATAGCTAACATTCATCTCTGATAGTTTTGAGGAATTCTCTCTGATTTAGGAGTATGAGTGTATCATAGGTAAATTGTTCCTTGTATGGGAATCGTACTTGCTTGTCTAGTAAGTTTTCGAACTACTTGATGGGCTAAGTTATCCAAACTAGAGCAATAGTAATGTCTTCTTCAGGCTTATAGTCTGGTGAACGTTTCTGAAGCCACATTTTCAGCCCTTCAATTTCAACAACTCTCTTGTACCATGCTAGATTGAAATCATCATCGTTTGTGAAATTTATGAATACATTGTACCTAGTGTCATGAACTCCAATCTTCACAGAGTAGAAATTGAGTTTGTAGTTGAGGTCTACGCAGTGGCAAGACCTATCCCAGCAATTGCTCCTTGCGTTGATTCATCTCAGTTTGAGCCTCTATACACACCAGAGCGTACTCTGTCCAATGGTAAGACATTTTGGTCGTGCGCATTGATATAGTTAAATTAGAAGACCTGATGGTCGATCTAGTTGCCATTGTAGACACAAAATATGAAATTACGGAAAGATTTTCCTTGAACTATCTGAAAGTTATCCAACTTGAGTCACGATGGTACGAATAATCAACAGTTTCATTATTGGCCAACTAATGGTACAATATCACCAATGATTAAGCTTATTAGAAAGTGCGAAGACATATAGATGCTTTTATTATTGTTACACAGGCTTAGAGACTATAGGAATTACATGCATATTTAGTTTTCTTCTCACTGTCACACCAAAATACACCTCACTCATGTCCAATTCTTCATGTTTCATCCCATTGGGTAGCTTCCAATCAAAATGGTATAGAAAAAGAGCCAATGGATGCTCTACATTTGCTAGACCAAATGACATGCCAGGACACATCCTTCTTCCTGCACCAAATGGTATGTACTCAAAATTATTCCCATTGAAATCAATTGAACTATCAAGAAATCTCTCTGCTTTAAAGCACTCTGCATCCTCCCAATATCTTGAGTCTCTTCCAATTGTCCAAACATTCACCAACACTTGAGTCTTGTGTGGTATTTCATAACCATCAATGTTACATTTTTCTCTACTTAGCCTTGGGAGTAACAAAGGGGCAGGTGGATGCAACCTTAGCGTCTCTTTGATGACTGCTTTTAAGTATTTCAATTGATCAAAGTTTGATTCATCCACATAACCTTTTTCACCAAAAACTCTCCTGGCTTCTTCTTGTGCTTTCTCTAAGACACTTGGGTTCTTGAGCATTTCTGCCATTGTCCATTCAACAGTTGTTGCTGAAGTATCTGTTCCCGCTGCAAACATGTCCTGTTACATGTGTACATCATATGAATATATGAACATGTCATAAATTGAGAAGTTCATATAGCTTCTACATATAAAAGTATGTCATTCTTTTTGGAACTGACTAAAATGAGAAGAGTATCGGAGTAGAGTGAACTAACCAAGATCACTGCTTTAATGTTTTTTCGAGTTATTTCATAATTTCCATCATTTTGTACTCTTAAAAGGACATCCACAAGGTCCTCATGCATAATTGTGGTGTTGTTGTCAACATCAATATGATCATCTATAATCTCATCAAGTAGCCTATCTACTTCATGATGAAGCTTCTCCAATTTTGACCTAAGACCAGTTATATGTTGAAGCCACTTGATTGAAGGGTAAAAATCAGCAATATTAAAGCCAGTCCCAACTTTAAGAAGTTCACATAATATAGATATAAACCTCTCTTGGTTTTTGAACTTTTTCCCAACTGCGGCCCTAGAAGTGAAAGCCAACATAGTAGAATGTAGCAATTGAGTCAAATTAACAGGGGATCCAGCATGGCTAGCCAATAATCTAGCAAGACCTGAGACGGAGGCGGATCTAGAATGTCAAGAGTAAGTTCAAGTGAACCCGTAGAGTGTTGGATTAGAGAATTACCAAACATAGAAAGAGATACTCCATATTATTTTTGAAACAGACTAAAAAAGAAAAGAATGTTAGACACTTCAGTTAAAACAGAGCGAATGTAGGGATCTTAGTAGCTCAGTTGGTTAACTACTTGAACTTTTACCTTATTGGTGTAGGTTCGATTCCTCACCTTGTAATCTCCTTTCTCTATTTCATTTAAAAAGAAGAAGAGGAAATAACAAAAAACAAGTGAATTTTACAATTTCGTCAGAAGTTTGCTTGTTTTCTATAGTTATATAAGCATGATTTGAAATCATTAATTTAAAATTTTGAATCAACTTATGACCTGAGAATTCTTCTTCTCTAAGAGACCGGAAGGACTGAACGCGCTTGGTGCTTAGAAGATCAAGTACACATATTTTACGCATCTGTCTCCAGTAATCACCATATGGAGCGAATCCTATGTTGGCGGAATCATAAGAAATAATCTTAGCAGCAAGAGGCTGAAACCTTGATGCAAAGACTATGTCATGAGTTTTCATCACTTGTTTTGCAGTTTCAGGTGTGGAAACAAGTATAGTAGAGACATGTCCAAGTTGCATGTGCATTATTGGTCCATGTTTTTTAGATAAGTCTCTAAGGACTTTGTGGACTAAATGGCCACCAGCTGCTAATTGATGTAAGTTTCCAATAATAGGTAATTTCCATGGTCCTGGAGGAAGCTTTGAAGAAGAAGAAGAAGCAGCAGCATGGCTACTTCTTATTTTGAGAATAACAAGTATGAAAAGTAGAGAAGCAAAGAAATACATTGTAATAGACTCCATTTTTGAGTAGTAGACAACTTCTTTTTATGTGGAGTGGTTTCTTCAAAACTATGGTCATATATATAAGTAGTAGATGTATATATATGTATATGTATTATCTTAGGGTAATTGGCGGAATAATAAAAAAGTTGTAATAATAAAGATAAGTTGTTATCTAATGCACTATCTAATATAGACCAATTTATTTTAAAATAAAAAGAATATTATAGACTTTTTAAATTTCTGACTAAATTTTTTTAGCCATTTAACATTACCCTAATATAAATAGTCAAGCAGCCACTTTTGACTGTACTTGCAATGCAACTTAGTCCAAACTTTGAAATTTATTATGTTATTTTTATTGAAGTTAAATTAATTTTAATATCCCAAATACTAACTAAAAAACTATAAGATATTAGATACTTTTCCTATTATATGATTTGAATTTCTCTTATTGAATATTTAATCTTAATAATTTCGGTTTTTGAGTGTCATTTCGATTGATATCTTTTTGCTCATGCAATTTAATTATTTTTTCTACTAGAGTGATTTAAGTATTTTGTCTTTGCTTCACATTATTTTACACTTTAATATGATAGATCTCTATTATTACCGTATTTCATATTTTTTTAAAAAAAATTCACCTCTTTTTTAACAGTAAAAATATCTAGAATTTTTTCATCAAAGTCTCATAAAAATATGCAAGATATCATGTTCTAACTTCTATTTGTAACTTTTATACATGACATATTTTAATTTTCTTAAATAAAAAAAAACTAAATCATATCAATATTGAAGAAATATCTAGATAATGAAATGATTTTGGAAAGTCTAACTTTGATCATATCAAAATTGAATAACGTTAGTCATTATTAGAGGATAGAAATCTTATAAGAATGAGTTTAGAATAACAGAAGCCATAGGTACTTGCATTGCATAATATTAGAGGGTAGAGATCTTACAAGAATGAGTTTAGAACAACAAAAGCCCTAGGTACTTGATTGCATAATACTTTTTTCGATCTATTCTATTTCTCATGTTTTTCTTTACACATCTCTTAAGAAAATACTAATCGAAATAATAGTTCGATTAAATCATTTTTATTTACTAGTATTTGATTTTAATTTATTACTCACTTTTTGGAGGCTGGCCTGAACTTCCCAACTAGGGGTGTACATAGGTCGGTTTGGTTAGTTTTTTCATTAAAAAAACCCTGAACCAATTATGTCGGTTTATTAAATCTAAAAACCAAATCAAACCACATAAAGTCAGTTTTTTCGGTTTCAGTTTTAGTCGGTCCTGTAACATCTCGCAATTTGAAATAACTAGGAAGAAGCTTATAATTGAAAATAGTCATTTTTGGAAAGAATGAAAATCTGGAAATTTGGTTAAGTTAGGAAAAATTGAGTTTTTGGTCAACTTCAAACGGCCATAACTTCTAGCTCAAGATGATTTAGAGGTACTTCCAGATATGGTAGGAAAGCTCTTGGAATGATCTTTCCAACGCCGCCGAATTTGCGCAAATCCAAGTTCGTATGAGTGAGTTAGGCCCTTTGGAAGTTGGGCTGTTGGAATAAGAAAGTCCAATCCTGATTTTTAAAGGGTAGTTTGGTCTTTTCCTTACCTTTTTATTTTCGTTCATTTTTTTTTTGTAATTAATTAGGGGCCTAAGCTGAATTAGATCAGTTTACGCTTTGGAAAAGGGTAGGGTTTTGAGAGAAGAGAAAAGAAGAGGAGAAAGAAGAAGAACGTTCAAGATTCGTCGATTTCTTGGAGCTTCACTTGTGGATTTCGCAGAAGGGGGGGATCCCTACAAGGTATGTGAGATCACATAGTGTTGGGTTAGTTCACCCACACGCTAATCTTGTTTCAATACAGCAAATTTAAGTTATTTGAATGCAAAGAAAGTGAGTTTTTGAAGAACATTGTTGAAAATTCGCTGAGTTCTTGATGGTTGTGTTGTTGAAGTCTCTTGTTGATTTGATTCGTGTTTTCGGGTGCAATTTCGTGTTGAATCCATTGCATATTGAGGGTATAAATGATTCTAAGTGTTTGGGGAAAGAACCATTGAATTTTAGAGGGTTTAGAGATGAAAACGAAAGAGAAAAATCGGAGTTTTCTGGGAAAGGGCTTGGGGCGCCGCGCCTGCCAGAGAGCCACAAAAGTTCCTCTAAACTTTGGCCTCTGGCGCGTCGCGCCAGCCAGAGCGCCACAGAAAGTTCTCTGAATTTTGAGGGCTGGCACCCCATGCCTTTCAGAGCGCCAGGGACGCCAGTTCTCCCCATTCGTTCCCCACTTTTTTGTACGTGTTCCTTAGTGATGTACCTATGTTTTCTAGTTGATTCCAACACTCTAAGGTACATCTAAACATCATGAAATCATCCATAAACATGAGATCATGAACCTTGAATCCATAATCCAACTCAACGAAAGTTAGGATCAAAGTCAAGAGAAGTCAAGAGTCAAGTTAAGGGAAGTCCTTCAAAGTTTTCAAAAGTCTTTTATAAATGTTTTAACTTTGTTTTAAGATTTAAAGTTCAAGTTAAACAAAAGGTAAAGAGTCGAAGTTCATTTCTTCAAAAGTATATGGGGACTAAGTATTCCCAAAGAGATTTAAAATGTTTTCACATTTAAATAAGAACGGAAACTAAGATTTTCAAAGAGCCTTCAAGCTAGTTTTCAGAAAAGAGAAATAGCTTTCTAAATGAAGCAAGCAGGGAAACTGAAGTTTCCAAGAGAGCCTTTGAGTTAAGTTTTTGAGCACTACTCTCAAATCATAGAAGAAGTATGTTTTTTTAAACATAAAGAACTAAGTATATTTTTGGGAGTAGTATTGAGCACCGATATGGGGATGCGAGTTCATATTAACTCAAGTCTCCATAAACCATGTAGCCATCATAGGTAGAAAAGAGTCATACTTTTTAGATGAATCCTTTTCGCATAGACTAGTGGATCCACTTAGTGAGTTAGATTCCTATATCACGACAATGTATAGGATGGGCCTCAGCAGCGTGAGGTAAAGCGTTGTATCATCACTATAGTTCTTAAGTGATGGTTGTCGGTTAGAGAAACTCCCAGAACAGTAGTTGCATGGTTCTTCAAGGGGTTCTTCTTAGTGTGAATGGGGGTATGGGACTTCATTCATGCGTTGCACAAGTGGACTTTGAGAGGGAGCATTGTTTATCTTTTTATGATATTATGATTATGAATTGACAACATGTTTTCAACAGTTTTTCTTTATATTGCACTTGTTTTAAATTGCTTTATAATGAAATGAGTTTAGTTAAGTATTCGTGAGTTGAGAAGAGCCAAGGTAAGTGTTTCTTTCAGATTCCCTTTCAAGCCTATGTTGCTTTAGCATTTCAACTCACATACTCGTACATTTAATGTACTGATGCCAATTGGCCTGCATCGTCTTATGATGCAGACACAGGTAACTAGGATCGACATTCCGACGCATCGTTGATCCAGTGAGTAGTTCAGAGTCCATTGGTGAGCCTCCTTGCTTTCTGGAGGATTCATTTCATTGCTATCTAGTTTAGTTTATTAGGATGTTGTGAGGTCTGTCCCAACATCCATCTCAGTTGTTATTAGAGTCTTCATAGACAATCAGATGTTAGTCCTTTGAGTCTTTTCATTATCATTTCTTATTGTCAAGACTTGGGTTGCCACTTTTGGCCAAGTTGAATGTTTAACCTTAAACATTCTCAGTTATTTCATTATGCAGTTCAGTTAAGTTCATTGATCGTTATAGATATGAATATTGTCTTCCGCTGAGTTAAGTAAGCCAGGCCAAGGGTTCGCTTGGGGCCAACAATGGTCTTCGAGTGCCAATCCCGCCCAGGGTGTAGGCTCGGGGCGTGACATGTTCTTTCGTTTTTTTTTGGTTTTTCAATTTTTTACAACTATACGGTATTTGAAAAAGAGATAAAATATATTTTCACTTACCTGTGTGATAAGCTAAACTTAAAAAATGTTAAATGAATAGAAATTTTCAAAAACTCGGCATAATATATAAATGTGCCCTTTAATTTGGCTCTACCTGTCATCTATGCCCTTCAACTTTGGGTATGCACAAGTAGACACTTAAACTTATATAAAGTTGATGCCGCAAAAGGAAAAACTCCAACTGCCTAAATTTTTAAGTTGGTGTATACTGAGTATGTCTATGTGATTGGATTGAGAGGAACCACATAATTTTTGAGAAGGATAGCAATACTTGGGAATCTCTTGCCAGGGAGATTGCTTATATTTGTTGTGTTAGGGCCAGCCAGAAAACTATGCAAGCCATTCATCATAATACTTATATATAATTAGTGCTGATATTTATAATTAAAATAAATGAAAAAACATATTTTATGTGAATTACTTATTTAATAGATGCTTATGAACCGCACGTTAATGTCATGATATTGACCATTCACTTTCAAGTCTCAATTAATTTGAATTTGCCTCGAGTAAAATCAATTAAAAGGAAAAAGAAAATACTTCCTATTTTTTTAAAAGAAAATTGAAGTCGAAAACTATGATTAAAGTATGAAAGGGTCCATCTATCTATTTGCTTTCATCTTGTGTTAGAAGTATGTGATATAGGTAGATATTTTATTCTTGTGTACATAAATATACCATCTCTTCCAATTTTCAATTCATCTTGTATTATGTATTAAAATTAAGAGAATTTGCATATATATATATATATATATATATATATTGTTTTTCTCAACATCTGAATATATAAATCATGGTATTATTTTGAAAATAACAAATATAAAATATAATTTTCAAATTTTTGCCCTTACGTGTCAATTTTATATATCTTTTAATTTTGTATACTAAAATAAAATAAATGCCTAGGAAATATGGGATCATAAGTCAATTCCGTTTGGCTACTAATCAAACATCTTTTTAAACCACATATTATAACTTAGGAGGATATTCATTAACGTCCTTCTTTCAGTTGTCACTATTTTGTTGTGAAATAAAATCATTAGAAATTTATTTTCTAAAATATTACTAATAGTCCATATTTCGAGCTAGTACTTGTCACCTCCAAAGAAGAGTAGCCAACGATGAACGACCTGTACTTGCATTACTTTGAAAGTTATACTATTTTGTTGTCATGTTCCATTTTTTGAGAATTTTCTCGTCAGAAATATTGCTTCATGAGTCGCATTACAACTACTGTCAAATGTAGCTGCTTGACTATATAGTGGCACAATAATTTCTATGAGTTTAAATCTAAGTGACGGAAAAAAAAATTAAATAACATATAAAAGAAAAATTATACTTAATAACAATATATATTGTGCATGAATTTATGCGCCATATATGAATTGACTGATGTCTAAAGTTAAAGTCCTTTTTTTATTATAATTAAATTGAAAGTAGATAACTCAAAAATCATGCATTATAGATTAATCTCATTTGCTTAATTAGCCTCTTTAATTTTTGCTGGTTATAACCTCTTTAATTAACATGAGTACTGAATATATCATCTGTTTCAATTTAGTTGTTTTATTTTTTATTTTGATTTCTCCCCAAGTATATTAAAGCATAATGCTTTAGAGTTTAGCCGCCTAATATTGTGTCACGACCTAGATCGTCGTGATTAACACCCACACTAACCTCCCGGTGGGAAAACCACTACTACAACCCAAACCAAACAATTAAACCAAACAATTAAAGCATTTAAGTTACAGAAGCAAGTTAAATAGGTAAAGGCTGAAGTTCCCATAAACTTTCAAAAGATCTAACGACTAAACAATGCGGAAAATACACCTAGAACCTGAAAGACAAATGTACCAAAAACATCTAAAAGTTCAAACCATAAGTCTAAAACAAGAAAGGGGTACAACCCCATACTAAACATAAGAAATCCTAATGCAATAGTCTAAGTCTGAAATGGTGGACATAGACGAAAGACAACTCATGGCAGCCCGGAAGAACTGGCTCACCCTTGCATTTGAACGTGTTGGAATGTACGCGTCCACCAGTGTTCTTGGGACCAGGTCCCCGACATAATAAAGTACAGAAAATGAATAACAAAAAGTAAATCATGCACAATGATTTTACGTGGAAACCTCCTTGCTCAAGGGAGTAAAACCACAACCTGTCACATATGACTTTTCAAACTGCTTCCACTAATCTTCTCCAAGCAAAAGTAAAAGCCAGTTTACAAAATGAGATTAGCCTGCTAATCTCCACACTAAGCAATCCCTCCTATCACTTAGACGAGCCAAAGCAGATACAACTCTGCCCACTTAGCGATCACCCCTAGATAACTTAGATTTTGCTAAGCGGATACCACACCGCCCACTAAATCAACTAGCTCCTAGATGACTTAGAATTTGACTAAGCAGCAAAACAATACTGCCCACTAAACCAGTTAAACTCAATTGATCTAGCTTTTAGAAACCGAAACAAATATCTGAATCATTTATAAACTAGGAACAAATTTACAATATATGCACAAAAGTATAACTCCTAAGACACACTCTGATGCTTGCAGCTTGATCAGGTCCTTGTTGTGCTTGCCGAAGAATACTTCTTGAAAGTGAGTCTTTGCAAGTGTTCTTGAGAATTTTCAAGTTGCAAACACTAACAAAACTCAAACTCAACAAAGACGCTTCAACACTCTATCAAGTCCCTTTTTTGAGCATGAGTATTGTTCTTCCTTGAAGATGACCTTCTTTTAAAGCTTATGAATTTTCAGAGAAAATCCAAGTTTTTGTTTTTGCCAAGTCTTGAGTTTGTGTATTTTGGAAAGAGATAATATAAATCAACACAAACTCGTTGAAACACTCCTATTGGCTGAAAGCCTACTGTTCAGAAAAGTTGCTCACCTACCACATCAGAAGTGGCAGCTTTTCTGACGGCTGTCTTGTCACCTTTTCATATCGCAGTCTTGCAGAGACCAGGTCGCTTGCAAACTTCTATGTGGGTTCTTGAAAAAGCTTGCTGGTTGACTTCCTTCTTAGGATGAATGAATTTAATATGGTGTTTGTCATGTAGAAAATATCAACCATAAAGAGTTATTACCCATTGGACAAACACCCTCGTCCATTCTGATTGGTGTAGTACGCTGACGCCTCACCAACCTCTGACACGACAACTTTACAACTGTACCCCATTATAGATCTGGACGAGAGAACTCTGCCTGGGACCAGGTCCCTGCATTTGTGAGACACTGAAGCATACAATCTCGTCTGCTCTTCCTATTGGTGTTGTACACTGCACTTTTCAGCTACCACCTGACATGACAGCTTTACAACTGTACTCTATTTGTATCTGGACGAGAGCACTCTGCCAGGGACCAGGGACCAGGTCCCTGCATTTGTGAGGATCATCAAAATACCTAGAATATAACATTTTCCCTATTTTTGATGATAACACACAAATATTCTTCACACTGAGTTTATTCATTCATTTCCCTGTCAGCAGTCCCAATAACAAGGATCTGGTTCTTTGTTAGATCGATAAGTTTGTTAAATCATCAAAACTTCATATCAACTTCGAACTAACATCTCATATCAGCTTTGAACTAACATTTTCCCCCCTTTTGATGATAACATACTTATTCACCAGTTCCTCCTATCAACAAGAACTCTTCGGGTAACTGGAGTTTCAACATCCCCGATGTTTGTCAAATCATCAAAACATCAAAATAGCATTTTCCCCCTTTTTGATGATGACAAACAACTTCTTCCCCCCTATCGGGATGACCATGTCCTCTTCAAGTAGCTAGCATTGATTCCCCCTATCGGCATGACTATGTCCTCTTCAAGTAGCTAGCATTTATTCCCCCCTATCGGCATGACCTTGTCTTCTTCAAGTAGCTAACCATTGTCTTCTTCAAGTAGCTAACCATTGATCTCATACCTTAACAACTTTCTCCCTTTTGACATCATAAAAAAGGGTTAAAGCAGTAAACCAAGTTGACAGAAATGCAGTTCAAGCAAATTCATGGCCACTTGGGCAACACTGAGCATGAGTAAAAATGCCTAAAGTAATGAGACAAGTTAGTAGAAATAAGACATATTTTCATCCATAAATAAAAGATCAATCATCAAAGCATTGCAAATATGACTACGAATGAAAACCAGAACAATGCCCACTCAAGTTCGATAGAAAAAGAAGAATGAAGACTGACTTAGAAAGTTAGGAAGAGAAGGGATGATGTCGAGGCAAGGGATTGAAAGAATAGAATTAGTAGAGCATATCTTTTAACATGGTATTTTCAGAAGCCTCATTTGAAGCTCACATTCTTTGCTGCCCAGCCTTCATGTTAAACCTTCAGGGCAGCCAATTTTTTTTTTCCAACCTGGTCCCTCTAATAGTGCTGTTTCAAAAGCTGAGCCTTTAGACAACCCATTTCAGTATCCCAGTTAGCAAGAGCAACTATCATAGCTTTCAACACTTGCCTGAGTTTCTCATAACAGAAAGATTGGTAAAATCAAACTTACCCAAAGCCTCCGCGATGAATATAGATTAATAATTGAGGAACCAAAAAGAAAATTTCATTTCATTTTTTTTAAATCAGACACTCTCCTATTCAGAATACTTTCAGTTCTCAGAATATCAACTTCCCCCTTTTGAACAACATCTTTTCCACATCTTCCTTTTGCATGGTGGACCTGGTCCCTCTTCACACTTAAAACATCTTCATCATAAAAATCTCCAGTAAGAACAAATAGTTTAACCATTTGAAGTGTTTTTGAGAGAGGAAAAAAAAAGGGTTTGAAAAATTTCTGATCTTGGAGGGGGATTTGAAAAGAAATATGGAGTATGAAGAAAGTGAAAAGGTGTATTATGTGAAAGAAGGTGTCATTTAGGCATTCAAAAGATGGGACAACGATCAGATACCTGAATAATAGACATGTGGCAATTGTAACGGTTCACATGCATAATTCAAACTGCAATGTTAAGAGTGCTAACCTTGGAGAACGGACCAGGTCCCTCTCTGAAGTTTGAATGTGATTTGCCTATACCTATCCTGACCTCTCCTTTCCTTCAGCCCTTTTGCCATGTGTGTATACCTACAAAAGGTATGAAACTGAATTTGCTAAAACATACATAACTGAAAAGCAAGGATACCTGCTCCCTTTGCATAGTCATGAGAGAGTTGATTGCTTCAAGCAGGATCCATTCAAGAACGTTTCAGCATTTCCATCATCAGTTTGATTATTTCAGCCAGATCTTTAATTTAAGAGCTTCAGGCTGCTACTTGATCCACAAGATTTGACCACATCAAGCTGCATTTGCCACATTCTCTACCTTAGTTGTTGAAAGAGCAACTGAATCTTGCATTTTAGTTCCCCATGAGTGAGAGTTCATCCTTTAACATAAGTGATATACCGTGAGTTTACGGTATTTCTAATA
>NW_006239233.1:274474-274568 GCF_000226075.1 Solanum tuberosum
TCACAATCAGAGTCTGTCCATTCTTCAGGCTCCGGTGACCAAGCAGTCTCGTCTGATGAGGCAACTAGTTCAGAGTCTGTGCCTGCACCAAGGA
>NW_006239233.1:275719-276079 GCF_000226075.1 Solanum tuberosum
AGGCGTTACATTAAAATCCAGCGTTTTCAGGGGCGAGGCAGGATCGTCGGGTCTCAAACAGCGGATGAATTTTATTCCGTCTTTCGGAGATACATTGGAGACCCTTGATGGGGAGGTGGTGACCATGGCTTTCTGCCAGCAGAGGGCCCAGCAGAGGGACAAGACTGCCAAAATTTGAGGAACACTCCACCATGCCCTTTGACTTGTAAAGACACACTTGTAGGCCATTATTTTAGGGGAACTTGTCCCCAACGTTTTAGCTTAGATTTTCAGCCTTTAGACATATATGGTAGTAGTTCATTTGCATGTAGAACTTAGAAAAGGAAATATCAAGAAAATTGGCACTTGCCTCCCAAAAGC
>NW_006239233.1:276213-280961 GCF_000226075.1 Solanum tuberosum
CCACGAGCCTTCGAAAAATAGGCCCGTGACAAGTGGTATCAAAGCATAGGTTGAAGCATGACGTCGAAGTCTCAACGCAACGAAGAAGGAGAGCCAGAAGCTAGAAGAGACACTGCCAGGAAACGTGACAAGAGCAGGGTAAGGGAGTCTTCTTCCAACCCTCCTGCTGGGAGCAGGAGCCTTGGGGAAGAGGGAGAAGTTTCCTATACCAGCCAACTCGACGAGAAGATCCTAGGAGTTGCGGCTGGGCTGTCGGCCTTGAACAGGCGACTTACAGTTTTTGAAAACAACTTCACCACCCTCGAAACAGTTGCTATTGAAGGTTTCGATGAAGTGAAAAGTAACTTTGAAGAGCTTGAAGAGGTTAACAAGGAAGGACTGACCAACCTCGAACTCAAGCTCACCGAAGCCCTCTCCTCTCTTCACCGAGAGTTTTGAGACTTTGAAGAGGCGGGTTGAGGAGACTGCCACTGCGGGAGTTGCTGGTCCCGTCACTGTCCGTGAGACACGGATCGAAGCTCTTAAGCCGAAGGAGTTTCGGGGTGAAAGGAATGCCCAAGATGTTGAGAACTTCTTGTGGCAAATGGATGCTTACTTTGAGCATGTTTGCATGACCAATGAAGCTGCCAAGATTCGGACAGCAGCGATGTACTTGAGCGACACCGCCATGCTGTGGTGGCGGAGGAAAAAGTCAGACATGGAGAGAGGGGTTTGTACCATCGACGATTGGGAGCAGTTCAAAGGGGAGTTGAAGCGACAGTTCTACCCTCAAAACGTAGTGCACGAAGCTCGTCGGAAACTGAGGGAACTGAAGCAAACATCCTCCATTCGAGACTACGTGAAGGAGTTCACTAGACTCACTCTCCAAATTCCGAGTTTGACAAGTGAAGACTTGCTGTTTTATTTCTTGGACGATCTCCAAAACTGGGCCAAACAAGAACTCCAAAGACGGCAAGTTCGTGATGTCGATGAGGCGATCGTAGTGGCAGAATCGCTCACTGACTTTCGGGCAGAAGCAGCGAAGGGGAGGGACAATCGGAGCAAAAATGTTCCTCCCAAAGGGGATAGCAGTCGGACCAAGAACAAGCCAGTTCCCAACCGAGGCAGCGACACAAGAGGTAACAATCGAAACCAACCTTCTAATTTCCGCAAGAACTATGAGGATCGTAAAAGAGGCGCTCCACATCGTGAGGGTTGTTATATTTGTGGTGAAACTACTCATGCTGCCCGTTACTGTCCGTCCTTAAGTAAATTAAATGCAATAGTCGCTGCTCAAAAACAGCAAGAATAGGTTGCAACGCAAACTGGAGGTCAATCCAGTGAGCAAGGCGGACAGGCTAGCGGGACTGAAAAGAATAAGAATGTTGCTGTTGGGATGTTTAATCATATGGCTTTATTTAATCAGATGACTCTTTCTGCGTTAGCTGCTCAGTCGGGTGGTATAAAGCCGCGCGAATCGTTGTTTGTCAATGCCAAGTTGAATGGCAAAGACGTTAGAATTATGGTAGACACGGGCGCAACTCACAATTTTGTAACGAAGGAAAGAGCCACTGACCTTTGTTTGAATTATGTTGCTAGTGATACAATGCTGAAAACAGTCAATGCCCTCCCCACGACAGTGCACGGATTCGCTCCTAAAGTCCCCATGGATGTTTTTGACATCATCTTGGGGCTGGATTTTTGGTATGAAGTGAACGCGTTTATTTTGCCGCGTCTCAGCCAATTGCACATCAGTGATGCTGGAGGTTCCTGCGTGGTGCCCCTTATTCGGGTACCACAAAACAGAGTGCACTTGTCCGCCATACAGCTTATTAAAGGCTTCAAGAGAGGGGAACCAACCTTCCTTGCTGCCCTTGTTGGAGGCGTCGGAGACTCGATTGAGGCAGCAGCCTTGCCTCACTGCGTCGAGCAGGTCCTTTATGATAATAGGGACGTGATGCCGGAGGAACTTCCCCAACGGTTGCCACCGCGGAGGAAAGTTGATCATCAGATTGAACTGGTTCCTGGGGCAAAGCCACCTGCCATGACGCCTTATCGTATGGCGCCCCCGGAATTAGAGGAACTGAGGAAGCAGCTCAAGGAGTTGCTAGAAGCTGGACACATCAGGCCTTCGAAGGCGCCTTTTGGTGCGCTTGTTCTGTTCCAAAAGAAAAAGGAAGGGACTTTGCGCTTGTGTATTGATTATCGGGCCCTCAACAAGGTCACGGTGAAAAACAAGTACCCTATTCCGTTGATCGCAGATTTATTTGATCGATTGGGGCAGGCTAAGGTGTTCACAAAAATGGACTTGAGGAAGGGTTACTACCAAGTCCGAATTGCTGAAGGTGATGAGCCAAAGACGACTTGTGTCACTCGTTATGGTGCCTTCGAGTGGCTGGTTATGCCGTTCGATTTGACAAACGCCCCAGCTACATTTTGTACACTGATGAACAAACTGTTCTATCCCTTTTTAGATCAGTTTGTGGTCATCTATTTGGACGACATTGTCGTTTATAACAACAGCTTAGAGGAGCATGTTGAGCACTTGTGCAAAGTGTTCAAGGTATTACGTGACAACGATTTGTGTGTGAAGCGGGAGAAATGCAGTTTCGCCCAGGCCACTGTCCAATTCCTCGGGCACACGATCAGCCATGGAGAAATAAGGATGGACAGTGACAAGGTTGAGGCAATTTGAGATTGGGAGGCCCCAACGAAGGTACCAGAATTGCGGTCCTTCCTTGGCCTCGCCAATTACTATCGGCGCTTCATATTTGGCTATTCTGCCATTGCTACTCCACTCACCGACTTGCTGAAAAAGAGCCGTGAGTGGGAGTGGACAGACCTATGTCGAGATGCCTTCAGAAAGCTCAAGGCTGCCATCATTGAGGAGCCTGTTTTGGCACTGCCAGATTTCACCAAGGCATTTGAAATTCACACCGACGCGTCTGACTTTGCTATTGGTGGCGTCCTAATGCAAGAGGGCCACCCGATAGCATTAGAGAGTAGGAAGTTGAATGACACAGAGCGACGCTATTTATTCTGCTCACGAGAGGGAAATGACAGCCGTAGTTCACTGTCTAAGGACTTGGCGGCATTATGTATTGGGTGCTCACTTTGTTGTTAAGACGGACAACGTCGCGACAACTTACTTTCAGTCTCAGAAGAAGCTGACTGCCAAGCAGGCCCGTTGGCAAGACTTCTTGGCTGAATTCAATTTCACGTTTGAGTACAAGCCGGGGAAGGCAAATGTTGTAGCCGACGCACTGAGTCGCAAGGCTGCCCTTGCTACAATTATTAGCTCGACTTGCAGCAGCGTTATTGATGATATTAGAGAGGGTATGCAGCATGATCCCGTGGCAAAGCAACTCCCCGTTTTGGCCCAACAAGGCAAGACGAAGAAATTCTGGGAGGAAGATGGATTGCTGTACACTACGGGCAGACGTGTGTACGTGCCGAAGTGGGCTAGTCTTCGGCGTACGTTGATCAAGGAGGGCCATGATACAATGTGGGCTGGTCATCTGGGACAAAAGAGGACGTTGGCACTGCTGGAGTCTTCTTATTATTGGCCTCGAATGCGGGACGACATTGAGGTTTACGTGCGAACTTGCCTCGTTTGTCAACAAGACAAAGTTGAAACGAAGGCGCCGGGTGGACTGCTTGAGCCATTGCCGATTGCTGAGAAACCATGGGACAGCATCACCATGGATTTCATCACTTGTTTGCCGAATTCAGAGGGGTTCGGGACCATCATGGTCGTTGTTGATCGCTTCTCAAAATACGCAACTTTCACAGCCACGACTGCCAGCTGCAAAGCCAAAGAGGCAGCCCGTATATTCTTGCGTGATGTCGTCAAACATTGGGGTATACCCAAGCACATTATTAGTGATCGAGATCCTCGATTCACCGGTGCATTTTGGCGTGAATTATTCAGCTTACTTGGGTCAGAATTGCACTTTTCGACCAGCTTTCATCCCCAAACAGACGGGCAGACGGAGCGGATCAACGCAATCTTGGAGTGCTATTTGCGGCACTATGTCAGTGCCAATCAAAAGGACTGGGCAAAGCTGTTGGACACTGCCCAGTTCTCCTATAACTTACAGCGAAGTAAGGCAACGGGAAGGAGTCCTTTCGAGCTGGCCACGGGGCAGCAGCCTAACACGCCACAGTCCTTGCCCGTCGATGCCGGTTTGAAGAGTCCGGGTGCCTATCAAATGGCAAAGGCCTGGGAGGAACAGGTCGACTTTGCAAGGTCCTACCTTGATAAGGCAGCCCGGAAAATGAAGAAGTTTGCTGATCGAAAGCGGCGTCCAGTCGACTATCGAATTGGGGATCGAGTTATGGTGAAACTCAACCCTAGGCAATTCAAGTCGCTACGTGGAGTGAGTCAAAGTCTGATTCGCCGCTATGAGGGTCCTTTCGAGATTATTGCCAAGGCTGGCAAAATTTCGTATCGTGTTGATATGCCCCATCACTTGAAGATACACCCGGTTTTCCATGTCCCATCACTTGAAGATACACCTGGTTTTCCATGCTAGTCAACTAAAACCGTATTTTGAAGACGTGGAGGACAGGGATCGGGGGCAGACCGGTAGAGCTCAAATATTTATTACTCCACCAGCCGTGGACAAACAGATCGAGGCCATCATTGATCATCAGCTGGTTCGCGGCAAGGGCTGGAACAATTCGAGCTCGCAGTTCCTCATCCATTGGAAAGGAACTGCTCCGGAAGAGGCAACGTGGGAGAAGTACGAGGACTTGTGGCAGTTTCG
>NW_006239233.1:282410-283413 GCF_000226075.1 Solanum tuberosum
AAGCATGATAGAGAATGAAGCATGATTGGTTATAAAAATGATACCCGTCAGATTTTGGGATGTATGTTAGAAGTTATAGGCTACGATTAGTTGAATGTGTTGGTTCTGAGTATGACATAATCATGGACCAACTTGAGGGTATGACTTAAGCTGAAACTTGAACTGGGAAATCTAATAACCTGATAATGGAACTATGTGCCGAGAGTGTGTGAGAATCGTTGAGTGTTCAAACAGTTTTGTGCAAAATGGAACTATGTGCCGAGAGTGTGTGAGAATCGTTGATTTTTCAAACAGTTTTGTGCAAAACTAGAACTTGCCTGGTTAGTCCTGCTAAGACAATTCAATCTAGAAGTTAGGAAGTGATCATAGGCCATTGTTCTGAAAAGTCCACAAATCGCCTAAAAGAAGGATCCAACCAAATGAAATAAATGCTCCCTTTGATCCAAATAATTTGAGCCTAAATTAAACCATTTCTTCTTAAACCCTGAACTCACTTTCCCATAATCTACTATGTTGGCCCCGGTCCCTCCTTGGACATATGCACTTCGACCTAGGCCAAAGGCCTAAGTTGAGGGTGGCTAATATAAAAAGTAACTTCAAATCTTGGCCCTGACCCGGCATCGGGTATTGTGTACCTCAACTAATGGAAAATCCATACGTTGAGGGTGGCTATGAAAGAGGGAACTGAAAGAAAAATGGGTAGGTAAAGAGTGATGATGAAAAGATAGAAAAGAAAGGATGTGACTTGTTGAAAGCTAAAAAAATAAAATGACAAGAAAACAAAAGGAGCTACAAAACCTGAAGTCGCAGTCGTGGTTGAAGAAAATAAAGTAAAATGATTGGATGGCAAAAACAGGGCAAAAAAAAAAAGAAAAAAAAAGAAGAAGGTTGAAGACCTAGTGTAAATGTCAAGGAGGGCAGAAAGTCACTAAGCAGCACCCAAATATACCACACCTGAACCTGAGCCTACGTTACAAGCCAAGAAAGTCCTGTAGTGATCCTA
>NW_006239233.1:284878-290494 GCF_000226075.1 Solanum tuberosum
AAAAGGATTGCTGTTACTAGGATTGCTGCGTTATGAGATTGTGGGGAACACGTATATCCTAGTTATTTCTCTTATCTTGATAACAACCTAAGTTGAGTTTGATTATTGATTACTTATTAAGTTCTTGCTATTTATTTTACACAAACACAACCCCCCTTTTATTATCTGTTTCTGGAAATAACTTGACTAATTGAATATAATTGTTAGTTAAAGTAAAGTCTAAACCATTTTCCTTGTGGGATCGATCCCAACCTACAAGTTGGGTTCTTTACTTGATAACTATCGCTTATACTTCTGTAAGGAGGTGTAATTTGAGCGTATCAATAAGTCACTCCTGAGGTGCTCTTTCCATCAACTCGATACCCAACATAATCAGCATCACATGTTCCTCCAAATCAAAAATTCTTTTGATGGACATAATAGAACCAGGTTCCTTCTTCGAATTCTCTTAGCAGCCCTCAATGTGATTACTTTGTACAAAAATGAATTCTATCAACCAGGTTCATTATCATCCAGCTTCAAGTTAGTGCCCATGAGAGTATGAATTGACTAGGCATCCATAACATTGAAACTTTTTCAGCAGCTTCTCTGAACTGGTACCAGGTCCCTATCTTTGATCAGACATCAATTACCCTGAACGCTGTGCTATTTTCTTCTCTGTAGCTAAGCTCTTATGAGAGTATACAACTGGTCCTTGCTTAGAACTTCAGTGAAGATGTCAACCACTTGATCTTCCATCTTACAAAGCTTCATGATGACATTACCCCTCTTTATCATTGTCTTGACTTCAAGAAGCCATTTGAGTAGCTCATTGATGTGCTTTTCTGGATAACTGAGGGTACCTTTCGAGGTGTGCTGAATTTGTAGATCTAAGAAAAAATCTCCCATCGTGCTTATTTAGAACTCACTACCCATGAATGCGGCGAACTCTTCACACAACAATTCAAAAGGTTTCTCCAAAAATGACATCATTGATATACTTGAATAATCAACAGCTCCCTTCCTTGTGACTTAAAAGAGAGGGTTTTATCAATTTTACCTCTCTTGAAGACATTGTTGAAGAGGAATTTGGACAATCTATCAGCTTGTTGGGAATCGAGTGTCATACTTTGCTTCTTTCAAACTGAGCTTGATCAATTTCTTCATTCTCACCTTCAGAATTCACATTATCAGTTTTAACTGCACCATCTTTGTTCAGCACTGTCTATAGGACCGGGTCCCTCATCAGGTTCATAATCTGCATCAACTTATTTTAAATTGCTGGATTCATGAAGATGATGTTCTTCAACAAGCTCATTGTTTAGATCATCTCTCTGAATCTGAAACATCTCTTCCATATCAGAATCTTCTTTGTTTTGCAACTTACTTTTCAATTCTTCAAGACTCATCAAAAATCACATGAACATCTTTTTCAATGCACACATTTTTTATACACCCGATAAGCCTTGCTGGAGGAAGAGTATTCCACAAATATTCTTTCAACATCATTGAGATTACACTTCTCAATATCATCATTTCGGTCACAAAACATTTATTATTCACCACTTCAGCCGAAAGTTCTTTGAAAGATTGAAAGCCTGGATATTCCATCTGAAGAATGGTTTGATATGCTTCTCTTTAACACCATCGTCACAACCTTTGTCATTTGCAAATATCATTTTGTGCAGACTGAGGACCAGGTCCCCTGACACAAGTTTGTGTAGCAGAGAGGCATTCACATGAGCACGTCTCTTGTGTCATCCCTTAGCATTCTCACCTTGAGCACTAAGGCAAGTGAAATTGTCACTACGAGCAGTATTCAGATCAGCAATATACATGTTCTTGCATCTTATTTTTTCAAGATCATCACCCGGAGAGAGCAAGTTTGTGACCACACATTTGTATGATAAGAACTTGACTTCATTTTTGTTCATCACAAATCTGTGAAACACTTGAAAGATTGTACTCCAACCATTGAGATAGTACACAACTTCAATGAAGTATTCCACAGATTTTCAAGCCCTGCCTACACTAAGAATGTACCATTTCTTGCCATTGCCAGAAGAGACACCTCCACATTGAAGTGCCTTGAGAGAGAGGAAGTTTTCAGTTTTCCCAGTCACGTGCTTTGAGCATCCGCAATTCATGAACCACCATTGACTGTTACTACTTCCTCTCACTTGCATAGCAAATCACTTATTAGCCTTGGGAACCCATTTGAGACGGAGTTTCCAGTAAGCAGATAAAAGAGTGATAAGAAAATCTTTTATCCAGTAAGGCAGATTGATTTTCTTCAACTTGATCCCAGAAGCAGGACCAGGTCCCTTTTTCAGTTTATTCCTCTGTTGGGAATAGTTTGACGAACTTTCTCCATATTTTTTTAGAACAGGACAATCCTTTTTAAGATGTCCATCTCGACCACAATGCACGCACAACAGATTATCATTATTAGAAACAGATTTGATGTGAGGATTGTATGGGGGATCTATCTTCTTACAGCTCAACCCTCTTATATTGTTGTTTCCTTGACAAATTAGATTTGTAAGGATCTTAGAGGAATTGGTCCATTCGAGGGATTTTTTAGGTTCCTCTTTTACACGGATCAGGTCCCTCTCAAAATCAAGATTTCTTTCCAAAGCCAATTCATCATCTTCATTTCAGCAGTATGCAATTTATTTTCAAGCTCTAACTGCAAGTTGCTTACCTTGTTTTTTCCTTTAAAAATTGTAGTAATTACCCCCTTTATCTTTTCCTTCAGTTCGAGATTTTCAGCTTCTAGAACTACCATTTGATTTTCAATATCAGACATTTGAGCAACTAAAACAATTTTTCCATCTTGAGAGATGTCTAGGCTATTGTTCACGAGATCATCCTCAATGGTTAGCTGACTTATCACATCAAGTAATACAAACGCTAGCTTTCTCAATTTACTGGTAGAAAAGGTATTCAAGTTTTGCTTGAAATATGATATGGTTACCTTTTCATCAGCATCTTCCTCATCTGACTTTCCAATGAAAGCATTATTAGAGTGCTCAAAATCATCTGAATCACTTGAGGAATTTTCCCATGCAGCCACATCATTCTTCACTGCCTGGAAAAAGGCTTCTCTTCTACTTAGCTTGTCACGGACCTGGTCCCTCTCTTTGTTTTTACCTTCTTCAATCTTGACAAATTCCATGTGGTCAGCTTTGTGCATTGGACAGTTTCCAATAGAGTGACCTAGTAGATCGCACTTGCCACACACTTTACTTGAGCTGGTAGCCTTGTCATGATTTTCTTTCTTCTGATCGGCCTCATCAATCGGATCTGTCCTCTTGTCTTTGCCCTTGAGAAAGAGACCCATCCCTTTTCTGAGCATCTCATGAACTTGAAAATGCTCAAATAGTGTATACATCGTCATTACATCAGGTTGTCTTGTCTCATTTTCAGTCACAAAATCATTTGTCCAAGATCTAGGAAGAATTTCTAGTATCTTAGAGACTTGCTTGACAACATGGACTGGTTCTTCAAGGAACATGAGCTCATCTGTAATAGTGAAGAATCTAGTGCACATTTCATGAATAGGTTCACCTTTTTTCATTTTGAAACCTTCAAACTGAGTGATAAAGAGATCTAGCTTAGATTTCCTTATTTCCTCAGTGCCCTCATAAGTTGTTCTCAACAGATCCAAGATTTCCTTGGTTGATTCACAAGATGAGATTAGATCGTATTTATTTACACTAAGGCCACACATCATTATACTGTTGTCGAGTTTTGGGAATGACTCTTGTGACCTCTCTATCTTTAACTTCCATAGTTGGCACATAAGGATCTTTACATATGACGTCTCATACTTCAATGTCCTCAGCCATGAGATAGTCTCTCATCCAAATCTTCCAATGTTTATAGAATTGACCATCAAGAAGAGGAGGTCTTGTGGGAGACTGACTTTTGTGCATGCTCACTGGTGTCGTCATTTCCTCCAGGAATCTCTCTCATGGTGTTAACCAGATAGAGAGCCCAAGCTCTGATACCAATTGTTGGAATATACGCGTTCACCAGTGTTCTTGGGACCAGGTCCCCAACAGAATAAAGTGCAGAAAATGAATAACACAAAGTAAATCAGGCACAATAATTTTACGTGGAAACCTCTTTGCTCAAGGGGGTAAAACCACGACCTTTCACACAAGACTTTTCAAACTGCTTCCACTAATCTTCTCCAAGCAAAAGTAAAAGTCAGTTTACAAATTGAGATTAGCTTGCTAATCTCCACACTAAGCAATACCTCCTATCACTTAGACGAGCCAAAACAGATACAACACTGCTCGCTAAGCTATCAACCCTAGATAACTTAGACTTTGCTAAGCGGATACCACACCACCCACTAAATCAACTAGCTCATAGATGACTTAGAGTTTGACTAAGCAACAAAACAATGCTGCCCACTAAACCAATTAAACTCAACTGATCTAGGCTTTTAGAAACCGAAACAAATATCTGAATCCTTTATAAACTAGGAACAAATTTACAATATATGCACGGAAGTATAACTCCTAAGACAAACTATGATACTTGCAGCTTGATCAGGTCCTTGTTGTGCTTGCCGGAGAATACTTCTTGAAAGTGAGTCTTTGCAAGTGTTCTTGAGAATTTTCAAGTTGCAAAAACTAACAAAATTCAAACTCAACAAAGACGCTTCAGCACTATATCAGGTCCCTTTGTTGAGCATGAGTATTGTTCTTCCTTGAAGATGGCCTTCTTTTAAAGCTTATGAATTTTTAGAGAAAATCCAAGTTTTTGTTTCACCAAGTCTTGAGTTTGTGTATTTTGGAAAGAGATGATATAAATCAACACAAACTCGTTGAAACACTCATATTGGCTGAAAGCCTACTGTTTAGAAAAGTTGCTCACCTATCACATCAGAAGTGACAGCTTTTTTGACGGCTGTCTTGTCACCTTTTCATATCGCAGTCTTGCAGGGACTAGGTCCCTTGCAAACTTCTTTGTGGGCTCTTGAAAATGTTTGCTGGCTGACTTTCTTCTTAGGATGAATTAATTTAATATGGTGTTTGTCATGTGGAAAATATCAACCATAAAGAGTTATTACCCATTGGACAAACACCCTCGTCCATTCGGATTGGTGTAGTACGCTGACGCCTCACCAACCTCTAACACGACAGCTTTACAGCTGATCCCCATTATAGATCTGGACGAGAGAACTCTGTCTGGGACCAGGTCCCTGCATTTGTGAGACACTGAAGCATACAATCTCGTCTGCTCTTCCTATTGGTGTAGGACACTGCACTTTCACCTACCACCTGACATGACAGCTTTACAATTGTACTCCATTTGTATCTGGAAGAGAGCACTCTGCCAGGGACCAGGTCCATGCATTTGTGAGGATCATCAAAACACCTAGAATATAACTTTTTCCCTTTTTGGATAATTACACACAAATATTCTTCACACTAAGTTTATTCATTCATTTCCCTATCAGCAGTCCCAATAACAAAGATTTGGTTCCTTGTTAGATCGATAAGTTTATTAAATCATCAGAACTTCATATCAACTTCGAACTAACATCTCATATCAGCCAGAACTTATGGCAGCCTGGAAGAACTGACTCACCCTTGAATTCGAACGACGATCACTGATCTT